>NW_026696303.1:0-16384 GCF_030435755.1 Ochotona princeps | reverse complement strand
GCAACTTCAGCGCCACAGCCGTTTTCAGATAGCCCTCAATGCAAAGGCTCTAGACGCAAATATTGGTGTGAGAGCTAATTCATTCAAGGAAACACTGCATGTTGGTGAAGGGCATATTCGAAGAGGATCAGCCGAGTGGTTCTTGTGGGAGAACAACTCCATTTGGCTCACTAACTTCACACAACCAGTCAGGCTTCCAAGCAGCTCTCAAGGAAACTCAGTTTTCACACTCTATGCTTAGTGCCCTTTGTGCGCCTAGGACTGAAATGAAGCTTGGTCAGCATCCCACACAAACGAATGCTCCACATGCGGGTTTCACATGCCACCAACTCCACATTCACAAGGCAACTTCAGCGCCACAGCCGTTTTCAGATAGCCCTCAATGCAAAGGCTCTAGACGCAAATATTGGTGTGAGAGCTAATTCAATCAAGGAAACACTGCATGTTGGTGAAGGGCATATTGAAGAAGGATCAGCCGAGTGGTTCTTGTGGGAGAACAACTCCATTTGGCTCACTAACTTCACACACCATCAGGCTTCCAAGCAGCTCTCAAAGGAAACTCAGTTTCTTCACACTCTAGGCTTTAGTTGCCCTTTGAGTGCATTATCTAGGAATGAAACTGGTAGAGCATCCCACACAAACGAATGCTCCACATGCGGGTTTCACATGCCACCAACTCCACATTCAACAGGCAACTTCAGCGCCACAGCCGTTTTCAGATAGCCCTCAATGCAAAGGCTCTAGACGCAAATATTGGTGTGAGAGGCTAATTCAATCAAGGAAACACTGCATGTTGGTGAAGGGCATATTGAAGAAGGATCAGCCCGAGTGGTTCTTGTGGAGAAACAACTCCATTGGCTCACTAACTTCACACACCATCAGGCTTCCAAGCAGCTCTCAAGGAAACTCAAGGTTGCACACTCTATGCTTAGTGCCCTTTGTGTGCCTAGGACTGAAATGAAGCTTGGTGAGCATCCCACACCAAACGAATGCTCCACATGCGGGGTTTCACATGCCACCAACTCCACATTCACAGGAAACTTCAGCGCCACAGCCCGTTTTCAGATAGCCCTCAATGCAAAGGCTCTAGACGCAAATATGGTGTGAAGAGCTAATTCAATCAAGGAAACACTGCATGTTGGTGAAGGGCATATTGAAGAAGGATCAGCCGAGTGGTTCTTGTGGGAGAACAACTCCCATTTGGCTCACTAACTTCACACACCATCAGGCTTCCAAGCAGCTCTCAAGGAAACTCAGGTTGCACACTCTATGCTTAGTGCTCTTTGTGTGCCTAGGACTGAAATGAAGCTTGGTGAGCATCCCACACAAACGAATGCTCCACATGCGGGTTTCACATGCCACCCAACTCCACATTCACAGGCAACTTCAGCGCCACAGCCGTTTTCAGATAGCCCTCAATGCAAAGGCTCTAGACGCAAATATTGGTGTGAGAGCTAATTCAATCAAGGAAACACTGCATGTTGGTGAAGGGCATATTGAAGAAGGATCAGCGAGTGGTTCTTGTGGGAGAACAACTCCATTTGGCTCACTAACTTCACACATCATCAGGCTTCCAAGCAGCTCTCAAGGAAACTCAGTTTTCACACTCTAAGGCTTAGTGCCCTTTGAGTGCATTACCTAGGAATGAACTGGTAGAGCATCCACACAAACGAATGCTCCACATGCGGGTTTCACATGCCACCCAACTCCACATTCACAGGCAACTTCAGCGCCACAGCCGTTTTCAGATAGCCCTCAATGCAAAGGCTCTAGACGCAAATATTGGTGTGAGAGCTAATTCAATCAAGGAAACACTGCATGTTGGTGAAGGGCATATTGAAGAAGGATCAGCCGAGTGGTTCTTGTGGGAGAACAACTCCATTTGGCTCACTAACTTCACACACCATCAGGCTTCCAAGCAGCTCTCAAGGAAACTCAGTTTTCACACTCTATGCTTAGTGCCCTTTGGAGTGCATTATCTAGGAATGAACCTGGTAGAGCATCCACACAAACGAATGCTCCACATGCGGGTTTCACATGCCACCAACTCCACATTCACAGGCAACTTCAGCGCCACAGCCGTTTTCAGATAGCCCTCAATGCAAAGGCTCTAGACGCAAATATTGGTGTGAGAGCTAATTCAATCAAGGAAACACTGCATGTTGGTTGAAGGGCATATTGAAGAAGGATCAGCCGAGTGGTTCTTGTGGGAGAACAACTCCATTTGGCTCACTAACTTCACACACCATCAGGCTTCCAAGCAGCTCTCAAGGAAACTCAGTTTTTCACACTCTATGCTTAGTGCCCTTTGTGCGCCTAGGACTGAAATGAAGCTTGGTCAGCATCCCACACAAACGAATGCTCCACATGCGGGTTTCACATGCCACCAACTCCACATTCACAGGCAACTTCAGCGGCACAGCCGTTTTCAGATAGCCCTCAATGCAAAGGCTCTAGACGCAAATATTGGTGTGAGAGCTAATTCAATCAAGGAAACACTGCATGTTGGTGAAGGGCATATTGAAGAAGCATCAGCCGAGTGGTTCTTGTGGGAGAACAACTCCATTTGGCTCACTAACTTCACACACCATCAGGCTTCCAAGCAGCTCTCAAGGAAACTCAGTTTTCACACTCTAGGCTTAGTGCCCTTTGAGTGCATTATCTAGGAATGAACCTGGTAGAGCATCCCACACAAACGAATGCTCCACATGCGGGTTTCACATGCCACCAACTCCACATTCACAGGCAACTTCAGCGCCACAGCCGTTTTCAGATAGCCCTCAATGCAAAGGCTCTAGACGCAAATATTGGTGTGAGAGCTAATTCAATCAAGGAAACACTGCATGTTGGTGAAGGGCATATTGAAGAAGGATCAGCCGAGTGGTTCTTGTGGGAGAACAACTGCATTTGGCTCACTAACTTCACACACCATCAAGCTTCCAAGCAGCTCTCAAGGAAACTCAGTTTTCACACTTTATGCTTAGTGCCCTTTGTGTGCCTAGGACTGAAATGAAGCTTGGTCAGCATCCCACACAAACGAATGCTCCCACATGCGGGTTTCACATGCCACCAACTCCACATTCACAGGCAACTTCAGCGCCACAGCCGTTTTCAGATAGCCCTCAATGCAAAGGCTCTAGACGCAAAATATTGGTGTGAGAGCTAATTCAATCAAGGAAACACTGCATGTTGGTGAAGGGCATATTGAAGAAGGATCAGCCGAGTGGTTCTTGTGGGAGAACAACTCCATTTGGCTCACTAACTTCAACACACCTTCAGGCTTCCAAGCAGCTCTCAAGGAAACTCAGTTTTCACACTCTAGGCTTAGTGCCCTTTGAGTGCATTATCTAGGAATGAACCTGGTAGAGCATCCCACACAAACGAATGCTCCCACATGCGGGTTTCACATGCCACCAACTCCACATTCACAGGCAACTTCAGCGCCACAGCCGTTTTCAGATAGCCCTCAATGCAAAGGCTCTAGACGCAAATATTGGTGTGAGAGCTAATTCAATCAAGGAAACACTGCATGTTGGTGAACGGGGCATATTGAAGAAGGATCAGCCGAGTGGTTCTTGTGGGAGAACAACTCCATTTGGCTCACTAACTTCACACACCATCAGGCTTCCAAGCAGCTCTCAAGGAAACTCAGGTTTTATACTCTAGGCTTAGTGCCCTTTGTGTGCCTAGTACTGAAATGAAGCTTGGTCAGCATCCCACACAAACGAATGCTCCACATGCGGGTTTCACATGCCACCAACTCCACATTCACAGGCAACTTCAGCGCCACAGTCGTTTTCAGATAGCCCTCAATGCAAAGGCTCTAGACGCAAATATTGGTGTGAGAGCTAATTCAATCAAGGAAACACTGCATGTTGGTGAAGGGCATATTGAAGAAGGATCAGCCGAGTGTTCTTGTGGGAGAACAACTCCATTTGGCTCACTAACTTCACACACCATCAGGCTTCCAAGCAGCTCTCAAGGAAACTCAGTTTTCACACTCTAGGCTTAGTGCCCTTTGAGTGCATTATCTAGGAATGAACCTGGTAGAGCATCCCACACAAACGAATGCTCCACATGCGGGTTTCACATGCCACCAACTCCACATTCACAGTCAACTTCAGCGCCACAGCCGTTTTCAGATAGCACCTCAATGCAAAGGCTCTAGACGCAAATATTGGTGTGAGACCTAATTCAATCAAGGAAACACTGCATGTTGGTGAAGGGCATATTGAAGAAGGATCAGCCGAGTGGTTCTTGTGGGAGAACAACTCCATTTGGCTCACTAAACTTCACACACCATCAGGCTTCCAAGCAACTCTCAAGGAAACTCAGTTTTCACACTCTATGCCTTAGTGCCCTTTGAGTGCATTATCTAGGAATGAACCTGGTAGAGCATCCCACACAAACGAATGCTTCACATGCGGGTTTCACATGCCACCAACTCCACATTCACAGGCAACTTCAGCGCCACAGCCGTTTTCAGATAGCCCTCAATGCAAAGGCTCTAGACGCAAATATTGGTGTGAGACCTATTCAATCAAGGAAACACTGCATGTTGGTGAAGGGCATATTGAAGAAGGATCAGCCGAGTGGTTCTTGTGGGAGAACAACTCCATTTGGCTCACTAACTTCACACACCATCAGGCTTCCAAGCAGCTCTCAAGGAAACTCAGTTTTCAAACTGTATGCTTAGTGCCCTTTGTGTTCCTAGGACTGAAATGAAGCTTGGTCAGCATCCCACACAAACGAATGCTCCACATGCGTGTTTCACATGCCACCAACTCCACATTCACAGGCAACTTCAGCGCCACAGCCGTTTTCAGATAGCCCTCAATGCAAAGGCTCTAGACGCAAATATTGGTGTGAGAGCTAATTCAATCAAGGAAAACACTGCATGTTGGTGAAGGGCATATTGAAGAAGGATCAGCCGAGTGGTTCTTGTGGGAGAACAACTCCATTTGGCTCACTAACTTCACACACCATCAGGCTTCCAAGCAGCTCTCAAGGAAACTCAGGTTTCACACTCTATGCTTAGTGCCCTTTGTGTTCCTAGGACTGAAATGAAGCTTGGTCAGCATCCCACACAAACGAATGCTCCACATGCGGGTTTCACATGCCACCAACTCCACATTCACAGGCAACTTCAGCGCCACAGCCGTTTTCAGATAGCCCTCAATGCAAAGGCTCTAGACGCAAATATTGGTGTGAGAGCTAATTCAATCAAGGAAACACTGCATGTTGGTGAATGGCATATTGAAGAAGGATCAGCCGAGTGGTTCTTGTGGGAGAACAACTCCCATTTGGCTCACTAACTTCACACACCATCAAGCTTCCAAGCAAGCTCTCAAGGAAACTCAGTTTTCACACTCTATGCTTAGTGCCCTTTGAGTGCATTATCTAGGAATGAACCTGGTAGAGCATCCCACACAAACGAATGCTCCACATGCGGGTTTCACATGCCACCAACTCCACATTCACAGGCAACTCAGCGCCACAGCCGTTTTCAGATAGCCCTCAATGGCAAAGGCTCTAGACGCAAATATTGGTGTGAGAGCTAATTCAATCAAGGAAACACTGCATGTTGGTGAAGGGCATATTGAAGAAGGATCAGCCGAGTGGTTCTTGTGGGAGAACAACTCCATTTGGCTCACTAACTTCACACACCATCAGGCTTCCAAGCAGCTCTCAAGGAAACTCAGGTTGCACACTCTATGCTTAGTGCTCTTTGTGTGCCTAGGACTGAAATGAAGCTTGGTCAGCATCCCACACAAACGAATGCCTCCACATGCGGGTTTCACATGCCACCAACTCCACATTCACAGGCAACTTCAGCGCCACAGCCGTTTTCAGATAGCCCTCAATGCAAGGCTCTAGACGCAAATATTGGTGTGAGAGCTAATTCAATCAAGGAAACACTGCATGTTGGTGAAGGGCATATTGAAGAAGGATCAGCCGAGTGGTTCTTGTGGAGAACAACTCCATTTGGCTCACTAACTTCACACACCATCAGGCTTCCAAGCAGCTCTCAAGGAAACTCAGTTTTCACACTCTAGGCTTAGTGTCCTTTGAGTGCATTATCTAGGAATGAACCTGGTAGAGCATCCCACACAAACGAATGCTCCACATGCGGGTTTCACATGCCACCAACTCCACATTCACAGGCAACTTCAGCGCAACAGCCGTTTTCAGATAGCCCTCAATGCAAAGGCTCTAGATGCAAATATTGGTTGTGAGAGCTAATTCAATCAAGGAAACACTGCATGTTGGTGAAGGGCATATTGAAGAAGGATCAGCCGAGTGGTTCTTGTGGGAGAACAACTCCATTTGGCTCACTAACTTCACACACCATCAGGCTTCCAAGCAGCTCTCAAGGAAACTCAGTTTTCACACTCTAGGCTTAGTGACCTTTGAGTGCATTATCTAGGAATGAACCTGGTAGAGCATCCCACACAAACGAATGCTCCACATGCGGGTTTCACATGCCACCAACTCCACATTCACAGGCAACTTCAGCGCCACAGCCGTTTTTCAGATAGCCCTCAATGCAAAGGCTCTAGACGCAAATATTGGTGTGAGAGCTAATTCAATCAAGGAAACACTGCATGTTGGTGAAGGGGCATATTGAAGAAGGATCAGCCGAGTGGTTCTTGTGGGAGAACAACTCCATTTGGCTCACTAACTTCACACACCATCAGGCTTCCAAGCAGCTCTCAAGGAAACTCAGGTTTCACACTCTATGCTTAGTGCCCTTTGTGTGCCTAGGACTGAAATGAAGCTTGGTGAGCATCCCACACAAACGAATGCTCCACATGCGGGTTTCACATGCCACCAACTCCACATTCACAGGCAACTTCAGCGCCACAGCCGTTTTCAGATAGCCCTCAATGCAAAGGCTCTAGACGCAAATATTGGTGTGAGAGCTAATTCAATCAAGGAAACACTGCATGTTGGTGAAGGGCATATTGAAGAAGGATCAGCTGAGTGGTTCTTGTGGGAGAACAACTCCATTTGGCTCACTAACTTCACACACCATCAAGCTTCCAAGCAGCTCTCAAGGAAACTCAGTTTTCACACTTTATGCTTAGTGCCCTTTGTGTGCCTAGGACTGAAATGAAGCTTGGTCAGCATCCCACACAAACGAATGCTCCACATGCGGGTTTCACATGCCACCAACTCCACATTCACAGGCAACTTCAGCGCCACAGCCGTTTTCAGATAGCCCTCAATGCAAAGGCTCTAGACGCAAATATTGGTGTGAGAGCTAATTCAATCAAGGAAACACTGCATGTTGGTGAAGGGCATATTGAAGAAGGATCAGCCGAGTGGTTCTTGTGGGAGAACAACTCCATTTGGCTCACTAACTTCACACACCATCAGGCTTCCAAGCAGCTCTCAAGGAAACTCAGTTTTCACACTCTATGCTTAGTGCCCTTTGAGTGCATTATCTAGGAATGAACCTGGTAGAGCATCCCACACAAACGAATGCTCCACATGCGGGTTTCACATGCCACCAACTCCACATTCACAGGCAACTTCAGCGCCACAGCCGTTTTCAGATAGCCCTCAATGCAAAGGCTCTAGACGCAAATATTGGTGTGAGAGCTAATTCAATCAAGGAAACACTGCATGTTGGTGAAGGGCATATTGAAGAAGGATCAGCCGAGTGGTTCTTGTGGGAGAACAACTCCATTTGGCTCACTAACTTCACACACCATCAGGCTTCCAAGCAACTCTCAAGGAAACTCAGTTTTCACACTCTATGCTTAGTGCCCTTTGCGTGCATTATCTAGGAATGAACCTGGTAGAGCATCCCACACAAACGAATGCTTCACATGCGGGTTTCACATGCCACCAACTCCACATTCACAGGCAACTTCAGCGCCACAGCCGTTTTCAGATAGCCCTCAATGCAAAGGCTCTAGACGCAAATATTGGTGTGAGAGCTAATTCAATCAAGGAAACACTGCATGTTGGTGAAGGGCATATTGAAGAAGGATCAGCCGAGTGGTTCTTGTGGGAGAACAACTCCATTTGGCTCACTAACTTCACACACCATCAGGCTTCCAAGCAGCTCTCAAGGAAACTCAGTTTTCACACTCTATGCTTAGTGCCCTTTGTGTTCCTAGGACTGAAATGAAGCTTGGTCAGCATCCCACACAAACGAATGCTCCACATGCGGGTTTCACATGCCACCAACTCCACATTCACAGGCAACTTCAGCGCCACAGCCGTTTTCAGATAGCCCTCAATGCAAAGGCTCTAGACGCAAATATTGGTGTGAGAGCTAATTCAATCAAGGAAACACTGCATGTTGGTGAAGGGCATATTGAAGAAGGATCAGCCGAGTGGTTCTTGTGGGAGAACAACTCCATTTGGCTCACTAACTTCACACACCATCAAGCTTCCAAGCAGCTCTCAAGGAAACTCAGTTTTCACACTCTATGCTTAGTGCCCTTTGAGTGCATTATCTAGGAATGAACCTGGTAGAGCATCCCACACAAACGAATGCTCCACATGCGGGTTTCACATGCCACCAACTCCACATTCACAGGCAACTTCAGCGCCACAGCCGTTTTCAGATAGCCCTCAATGCAAAGGCTCTAGACGCAAATATTGGTGTGAGAGCTAATTCAATCAAGGAAACACTGCATGTTGGTGAAGGGCATATTGAAGAAGGATCAGCCGAGTGGTTCTTGTGGGAGAACAACTCCATTTGGCTCACTAACTTCACACACCATCAGGCTTCCAAGCAGCTCTCAAGGAAACTCAGGTTGCACACTCTATGCTTAGTGCTCTTTGTGTGCCTAGGACTGAAATGAAGCTTGGTCAGCATCCCACACAAACGAATGCTCCACATGCGGGTTTCACATGCCACCAACTCCACATTCACAGGCAACTTCAGCGCCACAGCCGTTTTCAGATAGCCCTCAATGCAAAGGCTCTAGACGCAAATATTGGTGTGAGAGCTAATTCAATCAAGGAAACACTGCATGTTGGTGAAGGGCATATTGAAGAAGGATCAGCCGAGTGGTTCTTGTGGGAGAACAACTCCATTTGGCTCACTAACTTCACACACCATCAGGCTTCCAAGCAGCTCTCAAGGAAACTCATTTTTCACACTCTAGGCTTAGTGCCCTTTGAGTGCATTATCTAGCAATGAACCTGGTAGAGCATCCCACACAAACGAATGCTCCACATGCGGGTTTCACATGCCACCAACTCCACATTCACAGGCAACTTCAGCGCCACAGCCGTTTTCAGATAGCCCTCAATGCAAAGGCTCTAGATGCAAATATTGGTGTGAGAGCTAATTCAATCAAGGAAACACTGCATGTTGGTGAAGGGCATATTGAAGAAGGATCAGCCGAGTGGTTCTTGTGGGAGAACAACTCCATTTGGCTCACTAACTTCACACACCATCAGGCTTCCAAGCAGCTCTCAAGGAAACTCAGTTTTCACACTCTATGCTTAGTGACCTTTGTGTGCCTAGGACTGAAATGAAGCTTGGTCAGCATCCCACACAAACGAATGCTCCACATGCGGGTTTCACATGCCACCAACTCCACATTCACAGGCAACTTCAGCGCCACAGCCGTTTTCAGATAGCCCTCAATGCAAAGGCTCTAGACGCAAATATTGGTGTGAGAGCTAATTCAATCAAGGAAACACTGCATGTTGGTGAAGGGCATATTGAAGAAGGATCAGCCGAGTGGTTCTTGTGGGAGAAAAACTCCATTTGGCTCACTAACTTCACACACCATCAGGCTTCCAAGCAGCTCTCAAGGAAACTCAGGTTGCACACTCTATGCTTAGTGCTCTTTGTGTGCCTAGGACTGAAATGAAGCCTGGTGAGGATCCCACACAAACGAATGCTCCACATGCGGGTTTCACATGCCACCAACTCCACATTCACAGGCAACTTCAGCGCCACAGCCGTTTTCAGATAGCCCTCAATGCAAAGGCTCTAGACGCAAATATTGGTGTGAGAGCTAATTCAATCAAGGAAACACTGCATGTTGGTGAAGGGCATATTGAAGAAGGATCAGCCGAGTGGTTCTTGTGGGAGAACAACTCCATTTGGCTCACTAACTTCACACACCATCAGGCTTCCAAGCAGCTCTCAAGGAAACTCAGTTTTCACACTCTATGCTTAGTGCCCTTTGTGTGCCTAGGACTGAAATGAAGCTTGGTCAGCATCCCACACAAACGAATGCTCCACATGCGGGTTTCACATGCCACCAACTCCACATTCACAGGCAACTTCAGCGCCACAGCCGTTTTCAGATAGCCCTCAATGCAAAGGCTCTAGACGCAAATATTGGTGTGAGAGCTAATTCAATCAAGGAAACACTGCATGTTGGTGAAGGGCATATTGAAGAAGGATCAGCCGAGTGGTTCTTGTGGGAGAACAACTCCATTTGGCTCACTAACTTCACACACCATCAGGCTTCCAAGCAGCTCTCAAGGAAACTCAGGTTGCACACTCGATGCTTAGTGCTCTTTGTGTGCCTAGGACTGAAATGAAGCTTGGTCAGCATCCCACACAAACGAATGCTCCACATGCGGGTTTCACATGCCACCAACTCCACATTCACAGGCAACTTCAGCGCCACAGCCGTTTTCAGATAGCCCTCAATGCAAAGGCTCTAGACGCAAATATTGGTGTGAGAGCTAATTCAATCAAGGAAACACTGCATGTTGGTGAAGGGCATATTGAAGAAGGATCAGCCGAGTGGTTCTTGTGGGAGAACAACTCCATTTGGCTCAATAACGTCACACACCATCAGGCTTCCAAGCAGCTCTCAAGGAAACTCAGGTTTCACACTCTATGCTTAGTGCCCTTTGTGTGCCTAGGACTGAAATGAAGCTTTGTCAGCATCCCACAGAAACGAATGCTCCACATGCGGGTTTCACATGCCACCAACTCCACATTCACAGGCAACTTCAGCGCCACAGCCGTTTTCAGATAGCCCTCAATGCAAAGGCTCTAGACGCAAATATTGGTGTGAGAGCTAATTCAATCAAGGAAACACTGCATGTTGGTGAAGGGCATATTGAAGAAGGATCAGCCGAGTAGTTCTTGTGGGAGAACAACTCCATTTGGCTCACTAACTTCACACACCATCAGGCTTCCTAGCAGCTCTCAAGGAAACTCAGTTTTCACACTCTAGGCTTAGTGCCCTTTGAGTGCATTATCTAGGAATGAACCTGGTAGAGCATCCCACACAAACGAATGCTCCACATGCGGGTTTCACATGCCACCAACTCCACATTCACAGGCAACTTCAGCGCCACAGCCATTTTCAGATAGCCCTCAATGCAAAGGCTCTAGACGCAAATATTGGTGTGAGAGCTAATTCAATCAAGGAAACACTGCATGTTGGTGAAGGGCATATTGAAGAAGGATCAGCCGAGTGGTTCTTGTGGGAGAACAACTCCATTTGGCTCACTAACTTCACACACCATCAGGCTTCCAAGCAGCTCTCAAGGAAACTCAGTTTTCACACTCTATGCTTAGTGCCCTTTGTATGGCTAGGACTGAAATGAACCTGGTAGAGCATCCCACACAAACGAATGCTCCACATGCGGGTTTCACATGCCACCTACTCCACATTCACAGGCAACTTCAGCGCCACAGCCGTTTTCAGATAGCCCTCAATGCAAAGGCTCTAGACGCAAATATTGGTGTGAGAGCTAATTCAATCAAGGAAACACTGCATGTTGGTGAAGGGCATATTGAAGAAGGATCAGCCGAGTGGTTCTTGTGGGAGAACAACTCCATTTGGCTCACTAACTTCACACATCATCAGGCTTCCAAGCAGCTCTCAAGGAAACTCAGTTTTCACACTCTATGCTTAGTGCCCTTTGTGTGCCTAGGACTGAAATGAAGCTTGGTCAGCATCCCACACAAACGAATGCTCCACATGCGGGTTTCACATGCCACCAACTCCACATTCACAGGCAACTTCAGCGCCACAGCCGTTTTCAGATAGCCCTCAATGCAAAGGCTCTAGACGCAAATATTGGTGTGAGAGCTAATTCAATCAAGGAAACACTGCATGTTGGTGAAGGGCATATTGAAGAAGGATCAGCCGAGTGGTTCTTGTGGGAGAACAACTCCATTTGGCTCACTAACTTCACACACCATCAGGCTTCCAAGCAGCTCTCAAGGAAACTCAGTTTTCACACTCTATGCTTAGTGCCCTTTGAGTGCATTATCTAGGAATGAACCTGGTAGAGCATCCCACACAAACGAATGCTCCACATGCGGGTTTCACATGCCACCAACTCCACATTCACAGGCAACTTCAGCGCCACAGCCGTTTTCAGATAGCCCTCAATGCAAAGGCTCTAGACGCAAATATTGGTGTGAGAGCTAATTCAATCAAGGAAACACTGCATGTTGGTGAAGGGCATATTGAAGAAGGATCAGCCGAGTGGTTCTTGTGGGAGAACAACTCCATTTGGCTCACTAACTTCACACACCATCAGGCTTCCAAGCAGCTCTCAAGGAAACTCAGGTTTCACACTCTATGCTTAGTGCCCTTTGAGTGCATTATCTAGGAATGAACCTGGTAGAGCATCCCACACAAACGAATGCTCCACATGCGGGTTTCACATGCCACCAACTCCACATTCACAGGCAACTTCAGCGCCACAGCCGTTTTCAGATAGCCCTCAATGCAAAGGCTCTAGACGCAAATATTGGTGTGAGAGCTAATTCAATCAAGGAAACACTGCATGCTGGTGAAGGGCATATTGAAGAAGGATCAGCCGAGTGGTTCTTGTGGGAGAACAACTCCATTTGGCTCACTAACTTCACACACCATCAGGCTTCCAAGCAGCTCTCAAGGAAACTCAGTTTTCACACTCTAGGCTTAGTGCCCTTTGTGTGCCTAGGACTGAAATGAAGCTTGGTCAGCATCCCACACAAACGAATGCTCCACATGCGGGTTTCACATGCCACCAACTCCACATTCACAGGCAACTTCAGCGCCACAGCCGTTTTCAGATAGCCCTCAATGCAAAGGCTCTAGACGCAAATATTGGTGTGAGAGCTAATTCAATCAAGGAAACACTGCATGTTGGTGAAGGGCATATTGAAGAAGGATCAGCTGAGTGGTTCTTGTGGGAGAACAACTGCATTTGGCTCACTAACTTCACACACCATCAAGCTTCCAAGCAGCTCTCAAGGAAACTCAGTTTTCACACTTTTAGCTTAGTGCCCTTTGTGTGCCTAGGACTGAAATGAAGCTTGGTCAGCATCCCACACAAACGAATGCTCCACATGCGGGTTTCACATGCCACCAACTCCACATTCACAGGCAACTTCAGCGCCACAGCCGTTTTCAGATAGCCCTCAATGCAAAGGCTCTAGATGCAAATATTGGTGTGAGAGCTAATTCAATCAAGGAAACACTGCATGTTGGTGAAGGGCATATTGAAGAAGGATCAGCCGAGTGGTTCTTGTGGGAGAACAACTCCATTTGGCTCACTAACTTCACACACCATCAGGCTTCCAAGCAGCTCTCAAGGAAACTCAGTTTTCACACTCTAGGCTTAGTGCCCTTTGAGTGCATTATCTAGGAATGAACCTGGTAGAGCATCCCACACAAACGAATGCTCCACATGCGGGTTTCACATGCCACCAACTCCACATTCACAGGCAACTTCAGCGCCACAGCCGTTTTCAGATAGCCCTCAATGCAAAGGCTCTAGACGCAAATATTGGTGTGAGAGCTAATTCAATCAAGGAAACACTGCATGTTGGTGAAGGGCATATTGAAGAAGGATCAGCCGAGTGGTTCTTGTGGGAGAAAAACTCCATTTGGCTCACTAACTTCACACACCATCAGGCTTCCAAGCAGCTCTCAAGGAAACTCAGGTTGCACACTCTATGCTTAGTGCTCTTTGTGTGCCTAGGACTGAAATGAAGCCTGGTGAGGATCCCACACAAACGAATGCTCCACATGCGGGTTTCACATGCCACCAACTCCACATTCACAGGCAACTTCAGCGCCACAGCCGTTTTCAGATAGCCCTCAATGCAAAGGCTCTAGACGCAAATATTGGTGTGAGAGCTAATTCAATCAAGGAAACACTGCATGTTGGTGAAGGGCATATTGAAGAAGGATCAGCCGAGTGGTTCTT
Organism: Ochotona princeps; assembly: GCF_030435755.1. NCBI lineage: Eukaryota > Metazoa > Chordata > Mammalia > Lagomorpha > Ochotonidae > Ochotona > Ochotona princeps. The sequence goes on along the minus strand of NW_026696303.1, from coordinate 2,230 downwards.
GTGGGAGAACAACTCCATTTGGCTCACTAACTTCACACACCATCAGGCTACCAAGCAGCTCTCAAGGAAACTCAGTTTTCACACTCTATGCTTAGTGCCCTTTGTGTGCCTAGGACTGAAATGAAGCTTGGTCAGCATCCCACACAAACGAATGCTCCACATGCGGGTTTCACATGCCACCAACTCCACATTCACAGGCAACTTCAGCGCCACAGCCGTTTTCAGATAGCCCTCAATGCAAAGGCTCTAGACGCAAATATTGGTGTGAGAGCTAATTCAATCAAGGAAACACTGCATGTTGGTGAAGGGCATATTGAAGAAGGATCAGCCGAGTGGTTCTTGTGGGAGAACAACTCCATTTGGCTCACTAACTTCACACACCATCAGGCTTCCAAGCAGCTCTCAAGGAAACTCAGGTTGCACACTCGATGCTTAGTGCTCTTTGTGTGCCTAGGACTGAAATGAAGCTTGGTCAGCATCCCACACAAACGAATGCTCCACATGCGGGTTTCACATGCCACCAACTCCACATTCACAGGCAACTTCAGCGCCACAGCCGTTTTCAGATAGCCCTCAATGCAAAGGCTCTAGACGCAAATATTGGTGTGAGAGCTAATTCAATCAAGGAAACACTGCATGTTGGTGAAGGGCATATTGAAGAAGGATCAGCCGAGTGGTTCTTGTGGGAGAACAACTCCATTTGGCTCACTAACTTCACACACCATCAGGCTTCCAAGCAGCTCTCAAGGAAACTCAGGTTTCACACTCTATGCTTAGTGCCCTTTGTGTGCCTAGGACTGAAATGAAGCTTTGTCAGCATCCCACAGAAACGAATGCTCCACATGCGGGTTTCACATGCCACCAACTCCACATTCACAGGCAACTTCAGCGCCACAGCCGTTTTCAGATAGCCCTCAATGCAAAGGCTCTAGACGCAAATATTGGTGTGAGAGCTAATTCAATCAAGGAAACACTGCATGTTGGTGAAGGGCATATTGAAGAAGGATCAGCCGAGTAGTTCTTGTGGGAGAACAACTCCATTTGGCTCACTAACTTCACACACCATCAGGCTTCCAAGCAGCTCTCAAGGAAACTCAGTTTTCACACTCTAGGCTTAGTGCCCTTTGAGTGCATTATCTAGGAATGAACCTGGTAGAGCATCCCACACAAACGAATGCTCCACATGCGGGTTTCACATGCCACCAACTCCACATTCACAGGCAACTTCAGCGCCACAGCCATTTTCAGATAGCCCTCAATGCAAAGGCTCTAGACGCAAATATTGGTGTGAGAGCTAATTCAATCAAGGAAACACTGCATGTTGGTGAAGGGCATATTGAAGAAGGATCAGCCGAGTGGTTCTTGTGGGAGAACAACTCCATTTGGCTCACTAACTTCACACACCATCAGGCTTCCAAGCAGCTCTCAAGGAAACTCAGTTTTCACACTCTATGCTTAGTGCCCTTTGTATGGCTAGGACTGAAATGAACCTGGTAGAGCATCCCACACAAACGAATGCTCCACATGCGGGTTTCACATGCCACCTACTCCACATTCACAGGCAACTTCAGCGCCACAGCCGTTTTCAGATAGCCCTCAATGCAAAGGCTCTAGACGCAAATATTGGTGTGAGAGCTAATTCAATCAAGGAAACACTGCATGTTGGTGAAGGGCATATTGAAGAAGGATCAGCCGAGTGGTTCTTGTGGGAGAACAACTCCATTTGGCTCACTAACTTCACACACCATCAGGCTTCCAAGCAGCTCTCAAGGAAACTCAGTTTTCACACTCTATGCTTAGTGCCCTTTGTGTGCCTAGGACTGAAATGAAGCTTGGTCAGCATCCCACACAAACGAATGCTCCACATGCGGGTTTCACATGCCACCAACTCCACATTCACAGGAAACTTCAGCGCCACAGCCGTTTTCAGATAGCCCTCAATGCAAAGGCTCTAGACGCAAATATTGGTGTGAGAGCTAATTCAATCAAGGAAACACTGCATGTTGGTGAAGGGCATATTGAAGAAGGATCAGCCGAGTGGTTCTTGTGGGAGAACAACTCCATTTGGCTCACTAACTTCACACACCATCAGGCTTCCAAGCAGCTCTCAAGGAAACTCAGTTTTCACACTCTATGCTTAGTGCCCTTTGAGTGCATTATCTAGGAATGAACCTGGTAGAGCATCCCACACAAACGAATGCTCCACATGCGGGTTTCACATGCCACCAAC
>NW_026696302.1:0-93337 GCF_030435755.1 Ochotona princeps | reverse complement strand
CAATATTTGCGCCTAGAGCCTTTGCATTGAAGGCTATCTGAAAAGGGCTTTGGCGCTGAAGTTGTCTGTGAATGTAGAGTTGGTGGCATGTGAAACCCGCATGTGGAGCATTGGTTTCTGTGGGATGCTCTACCAGGTTCATTCCTACATAATGCACTCAAAGGGCATTAAGCCTAGAGTGTGAAAAACTGAGTTTGCTTGAGAGCTGCTTGGAAGCCTGATGGTGTGTGAAGTTAGTGAGCCAAATGGAGTTGTTCTCCCACAAGAACCACTCGGCTGTGTCTTCTTCAATATGCGCTTCACCAACATGCAGTGTTTCCTTGATTGAATTAGCTCTCACACAAATATTTGCGCCTAGAGCCTTTGTATTGAGGGCTATCTGAAAACATCTTTGGCGCTGAAGTTTTCTGTGAATGTGGAGTTGGTGGCATGTGAAACCCGCATGTGGAGCATTGGTCTGTGTGGGATTCTCTACCAGGTTCATTCCTAGATAATGCACCCCAATGGGCTTTAAGCCTAGAGTGTGAAAACTGAGTTTCCTTTAGAGCTGCTTGGAAGCCTGATGGTGTGTGAAGTTAGTGAGCCAAATGGAGTTGTTCTCCCACAAGAACCACTCGGCTATTTCTTCTTCAATATGCGCTTCACCAACATGCAGTGTTTCCTTGATTAAACTAGCTCTCACACCAATATTTGCCTCTGGAGCCTTTGCAATGAGCGCCATCTGAAAACGGCTTTGGCGCTGAGGTTCTCTGTGAATGTGGAGTTGGTGGCATGTGAAACCCGCATGTGGAGCATTGTTTTGTGTGGGAAGCTCACCAAGCTTCATTTCAGTCCTACATAATGCACTCAAAGGGCATTAAGCCTAGAGTGTGAAAACTGAGTTTCCTTGAGAGCTACTTGGAAGCCTGATGGTGTGTGAAGTTAGTGAGCCAAATGGAGTTGTTCTCCCACAAGAACCACTCGGCTGATTCTTCTTCAATATGCGCTTCACCAACATGCAGTGTTTCCTTGATTGAATTAGCTCTCACACCAATATTTGCGCTAGAGCCTTTGCATTGAGGGCTATCTGAAAACGGCTTTGGCTAGGAAGTTGTCTGTGAATGTGGAGTTGGTGGCATGTGAAACCCGCATGTGGAGCATTGTTTTGTGTGGGAAGCTCACCAAGCTTCATTTCAGTCCTAAATAATGCACTCAAAGGGCATTAAGCCTAGAGTGTGAAAACTGAGTTTCCTTGAGAGCTGCTTGGAAGCCTGATGGTGTGTGAAGTTAGTGAGCCAAATGGAGTTGTTCTCCCACAAGAACCACTCGGCTGATTCTTCTTCAATATGTGCTTCACCAACATGAAGTGTCTCCTGGATTGAATTAGCTCTCACAACAATATTTGCGCCTAGAGCCTTGGCATTGAGGGCTATCTGAAAACGGCTTTGGCGCTGAAGTTGTCTGTGAATGTGGAGTTGGTGGCATGTGAAACCCGCATGTGGAGCATTGGTTTGTGTGGGATGCTCTACCAGGTTCATTCCTAGATAATGCACTCAAAGGGCATTAAGCCTAGAGTGTGAAAACTGAGTTTCCTTGAGAGCTGCTTGGAAGGCTGATGGTGTGTGAAGTTAGTGAGCCAAATGGAGTTGTTCTCCCACAAGAACCACTCGGCTGATTCTTCTTCAATATGCGCTTTTCCAACATGCAGTGTTTCCTTGATTAAACTAGCTCTCACAGCAATATTTGCGTCTGTAGCCTTTGTAATGAGCGCTATCTGAAAACGGCTTTGGCTAGGAAGTTGTCTGTGAATGTGGAGTTGGTGGCATGTGAAACCCGCATGTGGAGCATTGTTTTGTGTGGGATGCTCACCAAGCTTCATTTAAGTCCTACATAATGCACTCAAAGGGCATTAAGCCTAGAGTGTGAAAACTGAGTTTCCTTGAGAGCTACTTGGAAGCCTGATGGTGTGTGAAGTTAGTGAGCCAAATGGAGTTGTTCTCCCACAAGAACCACTCGGCTGATTCTTCTTCAATATGCGCTTCACCAACATGCAGTGATTCCTTGATTGAATTAGCTCTCACAACAATATTTGCGCCTAGAGCCTTGCATTGAGGGCTATCTGAAAGGGCTTTGGCGCTGAAGTTGTCTGTGAATGTGGAGTTGGTGGCATGTGAAACCCGCATGTGGAGCATTGGTTTGTGTGGGATGCTCTACCCGGTTCATTCCTAGATAATGCACTCAAAGGGCATTAAGCCTAGAGTGTGAAAACTGAGTTTCCTTGAGAGCTGCTTGGAAGCCTGATGGTGTGTGAAGTTAGTGAGCCAAATGGAGTTGTTCTCCCACAAGAACCACTCGGCTGATTCTTCTTCAATATGTGCTTCACCAACATGCAGTGTTTCCTTGATTGAATTAGCTCTCACAACAATATTTGCGCCTAGAGCCTTTGCATTGAGGGCTATCTGAAAACGGCTTTGGCGCTGAAGTTGTCTGTGAATGTAGAGTTGTTGGCATGTGAAGCCCGCATGTGGAGCATTGGTTTGTGTGGGATGCTCTACCAGGTTCATTCCTACATAATGCACTCAAAGGGCATAAAGCCTAGAGTGTGAAAACTGAGTTTGCTTGAGAGCTGCTTGGAAGCCTGATGGTGTGTGAAGTTAGTGAGCCAAATGGAGTTGTTCTCCCACAAGAACCACTCGGCTGATTCTTCTTCAATATGCGCTTCACCAACATGCAGTGTTTCCTTGATTGAATTAGCTCTCACACCAATATTTGCGCCTAGAGCCTTTGTATTGAGGGCTCTGAAAACATCTTTGGCGCTAAAGTTTTCTGTGAATGTGGTGTTGGTGGCATGTGAAACCGGCATGTGGAGCATTGGTTTGTGTGGGAAGCTCACCAAGCTTCATTTCAGTCCTAGGCACTCAAAGGGCATTAAGGCTAGAGTGTGAAAACTGAGTTTCCTTGAGGGCTGCTTGGAAGCCTGATGGTGTGTGAAGTTAGTGAGCCAAATGGAGTTGTTCTCCCACAAGAACCACTCGGCTGATTCTTCTTCAATATGCGCTTCACCAATATGCAGTGTTTCCTTGATTGAATTAGCTCTCCACAGCAATATTTGCGTCTGGAGCCTTTGTATTGAGGGCTCTCTGAAAAGGGCTTTGGCGCTGAAGTTGTCTGTGAATGTGGAGTTGGTGGCATGTGAAACCCGCATGTGGAGCATTGGTCTGTGTGGGATGCTCTACCAGGTTCATTCCTAGATAATGCACCCAATGGGATTTAAGCATAGAGTGTGAAAACTGAGTTTCTTGAGAGCTGCTTGGAAGCCTGATGGTGTGTGAAGTTAGTGAGCCAAATGGAGTTGTTCTGCCACAAGAACCACTCGGCTGATTCTTCTTCAATATGCGCTTCACCAACATGCAGTGTTTCCTTGATTAAACTAGCTCTCACACCAATATTTGCCTCTGTAGCCTTTGTAATGAGCGCTATCTGAAAACGGCTTTGGCGCTGAAGTTGTCTGTGAATGTGGAGTTGGTGGCATGTGAAACCCGCATGTGGAGCATTGTTTTGTGTGGGAAGCTCACCAAGCTTCATTTCAGTCCTACATAATGCACTCAAAGGGCATTAAGCCTAGAGTGTGAAAACTGAGTTTCCTTGAGAGCTGCTTGGAAGCCTGATGGTGTGTGAAGTTAGTGAGCCAAATGGAGTTGTTCTCCCACAAGAACCACTCGGCTGATTCTTCTTCAATATGTGCTTCACCAACATGAAGTGTCTCCTGGATTGAATTAGCTCTCACAACAATATTTGCGCCTAGAGCCTTTGCATTGAGGGCTATCTGAAAACGGCTTTGGCGCTGAAGTTGTATGTGAATGTGGAGTTGGTGGCATGGGAAACCCGCATGTGGAGCATTGGTTTGTGTGAGATGCTCTACCAGGGTTCATTCCTAGATAATGCACTCAAAGGGCATTAAGCCTAGAGTGTGAAAACTGAGTTTCCCTTGAGAGCTGCTTGGAAGCCTGATGGTGTGTGAAGTTAGTGAGCCAAATGGAGTTGTTCTCCCGCAAGAACCAGTCGTCTGATTCTTCTCCAATATGTGCTTCACCAACATGCAGTGTTTCCTTGATTGAATTAGATCTCACACCAATATTTGCGCAAAGAGCCTTTGCATTGAGGGCTATCTGAAAAGGGCTTTGGCGCTGAAGTTGTCTGTGAATGTAGAGTTGGTGGCATGTGAAACCCGCATGTGGAGCATTGGTTTGTGTGGGATGCTCTACCAGGTTCATTCCTACATAATGCACTCAAAGGGCATTAAGCCTAGAGTGTGAAAACTGAGTTTCCTTGAGAGCTGCTTGGAAGCCTGATGGTGTGTGAAGTTAGTGAGCCAAATGGAGTTGTTCTCCCACAAGAACCACTCGGCTGATTCTTCTTCAATATGCGCTTCACCAACATGCAGTGTTTCCTTGATTGAATTAGCTCTCACACCAATATTTGCGCCTAGAGCCTTTGTATTGAGGGCTATCTGAAAACATCTTTGGCGCTGAAGTTTTCTGTGAATGTGGAGTTGGTGGCATGTGAAACCAGCATGTGGAGCATTGGTTTGTGTGGGAAGCTCTACCAGGTTCATTCCTAGATAATGCACCCAATGGGCTTTAAGCATAGAGTGTGAAAACTGAGTTTCGTTGAGAGCTGCTTGGAAGCCTGATGTTGTGTGAAGTTAGTGAGCCAAATGGAGTTGTTTCTCCCACAAGAACCACTCGGCTGATTCTTCTTCAATATGCGCTTTTCCAACATGCAGTGTTTCCTTGATTAAACTAGCTCTCACAGCAATATTTGCGTCTGTAGCCTTTGTAATGAGCGCTATCTGAAAACGGCTTTGGCGCTGAAGTTGTCTGTGAATGTGGAGTTGGTGGCATGTGAAACCCGCATGTGGAGCATTGTTTTGTGTGGGAAGCTCACCAAGCTTCATTTAAGTCCTACATAATGCACTCAAAGGGCATTAAGCCTAGAGTGTGAAACTGAGTTTCCTTGAGAGCTACTTGGAAGCCTGATGGTGTGTGAAGTTAGTGAGCCAAATGGAGTTGTTCTCCCACAAGAACCACTCGGCTGATTCTTCTTCAATATGCGCTTCACCAACATGCAGTGTTTTCTTGATTGAATTAGCTCTCACACCAATATTTGCGCCTAGAGCCTTTGTATTGAGGGCTATCTGAAAACGGCTTTGGCTAGGAAGTTGTCTGTGAATGTGGAGTTGGTGGCATGTGAAACCCGCATGTGGAGCATTGGTTTGTGTGGGAAGCTTACCAAGCTTTATTTCAGTCCTAAATAATGCACTCAAAGGGCATTAAGCCTAGAGTGTGAAAACTGAGTTTCCTTGAGAGCTGCTTGGAAGCCTGATGGTGTGTGAAGTTAGTGAGCCAAATGGAGTTGTTCTCCCACAAGAACCACTCGGCTGATTCTTCTTCAATATGCGCTTCACCAACATGCAGTGTTTCCTTGATTAAACTAGCTCTCACACCAATATTTGCCTCTGTAGCCTTTGTAATGAGCGCTATCTGAAAACGGCTTTGGCGCTGAAGTTGTCTGTGAATGTGGAGTTGGTGGCATGTGAAACCCGCATGTGGAGCATTGGTCTGTGTGGGATGCTCTACCAGGTTCATTCCTAGATAAGGCACCCAATGGGCTTTAAGCCTAGAGTGTGAAAACTGAGTTTCCTTGAGAGCTGCTGGAAGCCTGATGGTGTGTGAAGTTAGTGAGCCAAATGGAGTTGTTCTCCCACAAGGAAACGCTCGGCTGATTCTTCTTCAATATGCGCTTCACCAACATGCAGTGTTTCCTTGATTGAATTAGCTCTCACACCAATATTTGCGCCTAGAGCCTTTGTATTGAGGGCTATCTGAAAACGGCTTTGGCTAGGAAGTTGTCTGTGAATGTGGAGTTGGTGGCATGTGAAACCCGCATGTGGAGCATTGTTTTGTGTGGGAAGCTCACCAAGCTTCATTTCAGTCCTAAATAATGCACTCAAAGGGCATTAAGCCTAGAGTGTGAAAACTGAGTTTCCTTGAGAGCTGCTTGGAAGCCTGATGGTGTGTGAAGTTAGTGAGCCAAATGGAGTTGTTCTCCCACAAGAACCACTCGGCTGATTATTCTTCAATATGCGCTTCACCAACATGCAGTGTTTCCTTGATTGAATTAGCTCTCACACCAATATTTGCGCCTAGAGCCTTTGTATTGAGGGCTATCTGAAAAGGGCTTTGGCGCTGAAGTTGTCTGTGAATGTGGAGTTGGTGGCATGTGAAACCCGCATGTGGAGCATTGTTTTGTGTGGGAAGCTCAACAAGCTAAATTTCAGTCCTAGGCACTCAAAGGGCATTAAGCCTATAGTGTGAAAACTGAGTTTCCTTGAGAGCTGCTTGGAAGCCTGATGGTGTGTGAAGTTAGTGAGCCAAATGGAGTTGTTCTTCCACAAGAACCACTCGGCTGATTCTTCCTTCAATAAGCGCTTCAACGAACATGTAGTGCTTCCTTGATTGAATTAGCTCTCACAGCAATATTTGCGTCTGGAGCCTTTGTATTGAGGCTCTCTGAAAACGGCTTTGGCGCTGAAGTTTTTTGTGAATGTGGAGTTGGTGGCATGTGAAACCCGCATGTGGAGCATTGGTCTGTGTGGGATGCTCTACCAGGTTCATTCCTAGATAAGGCACCCAATGGGCTTTAAGCCTAGAGTGTGAAAAACTGAGTTTCCTTGAGAGCTGCTTGGAAGCCTGATGGTGTGTGAAGTTAGTGAGCCAAATGGAGTTGTTCTCCCACAAGAACCGCTCGGCGTATTCTTCTTCAATATGCGCTTCACCAACATGCAGTGTTTCCTTGATTGAACTAGCTCTCACACCAATATTTGCCTCTGTAGCCTTTGTAATGAGCGCTATCTGAAAAAGGGTTTGGCGCTGAAGTTGTCTGTGAACGTGGAGTTGGTGGCATGTGAAACCCGCATGTGGAGCATTGTTTTGTGTGGGAAGCTCACCAAGCTTCATTTCAGTCCTACATAATGCACTCAAAGGGCATTATGCCTAGAGTGTGAAAACTTAGTTTCCTTGAGAGCTGCTTGGAAGCCTGATGGTGTGTGAAGTTAGTGAGCCAAATGGAGTTGTTCTCCACAAGAACCACTCGGCTGATTCTTCTTCAATATGCCGCTTCACCAACATGCAGTGTTTCCTTGATTGAATTAGCTCTCACAACAATATTTGCGCCTAGAGCCTTTGCATTGAAGGCTATCTGAAAAGGGCTTTGGCGCTGAAGTTGTCTGTGAATGTAGAGTTGGTGGCATGTGAAACCCGCATGTGGAGCATTGGTTTCTGTTGGGATGCTCTACCAGGTTCATTCCTACATAATGCACTCAAAGGGCATTAAGCCTAGAGTGTGAAAACTGAGTTTGCTTGAGAGCTGCTTGGAAGCCTGATGGTGTGTGAAGTTAGTGAGCCAAATGGAGTTGTTCTCCCACAAGAACCACTCGGCTGTGTCTTCTTCAATATGCGCTTCACCAACATGCAAGTGTTTCCTTGATTGAATTAGCTCTCACACCAATATTTGCGCCTAGAGCCTTTGTATTGAGGGCTATCTGAAAACATCTTTGGCGCTGAAGTTTTCTGTGAATGTGGAGTTGGTGGCATGTGAAACCCGCATGTGGAGCATTGGTCTGTGTGGGATTCTCTACCAGGTTCATTCCTAGATAATGCACCCAATGGGCTTTAAGCCTAGAGTGTGAAAACTGAGTTTCCTTTAGAGCTGCTTGGAAGCCTGATGGTGTGTGAAGTTAGTGAGCCAAATGGAGTTGTTCTCCCACAAGAACCACTCGGCTATTTCTTCTTCAATATGCGCTTCACCAACATGCAGTGTTTCCTTGATTAAACTAGCTCTCACACCAATATTTGCCTCTGGAGCCTTTGCAATGAGCGCCATCTGAAAACGGCTTTGGCGCTGAGGTTGTCTGTGAATGTGGAGTTGGTGGCATGTGAAACCCGCATGTGGAGCATTGTTTTGTGTGGGAAGCTCACCAAGCTTCATTTCAGTCCTACATAATGCACTCAAAGGGCATTAAGCCTAGAGTGTGAAACTGAGTTTCCTTGAGAGCTACTTGGAAGCCTGATGGTGTGTGAAGTTAGTGAGCCAAATGGAGTTGTTCTCCCACAAGAACCACTCGGCTGATTCTTCTTCAATATGCGCTTCACCAACATGCAGTGTTTCCTTGATTGAATTAGCTCTCCACACCAATATTTGCGCCTAGAGCCTTTGCATTGAGGGCTATCTGAAAACGGCTTTGGCTAGGAAGTTGTCTGTGAATGTGGAGTTGGTGGCATGTGAAACCCGCATGTGGAGCATTGTTTTGTGTGGGAAGCTCACCAAGCTTCATTTCAGTCCTAAATAATGCACTCAAAGGGCATTAAGCCTAGAGTGTGAAAACTGAGTTTCCTTGAGAGCTGCTTGGAAGCCTGATGGTGTGTGAAGTTAGTGAGCCAAATGGAGTTGTTCTCCCACAAGAACCACTCGGCTGATTCTTCTTCAATATGTGCTTCACCAACATGAAGTGTCTCCTGGATTGAATTTAGCTCTCACAACAATATTTGCGCCTAGAGCCTTGGCATTGAGGGCTATCTGAAAACGGCTTTGGCGCTGAAGTTGTCTGTGAATGTGGAGTTGGTGGCATGTGAAACCCGCATGTGGAGCATTGGTTTGTGTGGGATGCTCTACCAGGTTCATTCCTAGATAATGCACTCAAAGGGCATTAAGCCTAGAGTGTGAAAACTGAGTTTCCTTGAGAGCTGCTTGGAAGGCTGATGGTGTGTGAAGTTAGTGAGCCAAATGGAGTTGTTCTCCCACAAGAACCACTCGGCTGATTCTTCTTCAATATGCGCTTTTCCAACATGCAGTGTTTCCTTGATTAAACTAGCTCTCACAGCAATATTTGCGTCTGTAGCCTTTGTAATGAGCGCTATCTGAAAACGGCTTTGGCTAGGAAGTTGTCTGTGAATGTGGAGTTGGTGGCATGTGAAACCCGCATGTGGAGCATTGTTTTGTGTGGGATGCTCACCAAGCTTCATTTAAGTCCTACATAATGCACTCAAAGGGCATTAAGCCTAGAGTGTGAAAACTGAGTTTCCTTGAGAGCTACTTGGAAGCCTGATGGTGTGTGAAGTTAGTGAGCCAAATGGAGTTGTTCTCCCACAAGAACCACTCGGCTGATTCTTCTTCAATATGCGCTTCACCAACATGCAGTGATTCCTTGATTGAATTAGCTCTCACAACAATATTTGCGCCTAGAGCCTTTGCATTGAGGGCTATCTGAAAAGGGCTTTGGCGCTGAAGTTGTCTGTGAATGTGGAGTTGGTGGCATGTGAAACCCGCATGTGGAGCATTGGTTTGTGTGGGATGCTCTACCCGGTTCATTCCTAGATAATGCACTCAAAGGGCATTAAGCCTAGAGTGTGAAAACTGAGTTTCCTTGAGAGCTGCTTGGAAGCCTGATGGTGTGTGAAGTTAGTGAGCCAAATGGAGTTGTTCTCCCACAAGAACCACTCGGCTGATTCTTCTTCAATATGTGCTTCACCAACATGCAGTGTTTCCTTGATTGAATTAGCTCTCACAACAATATTTGCGCCTAGAGCCTTTGCATTGAGGGCTATCTGAAAACGGCTTTGGCGCTGAAGTTGTCTGTGAATGTAGAGTTGTTGGCATGTGAAGCCCGCATGTGGAGCATTGGTTTGTGTGGGATGCTCTACCAGGTTCATTCCTACATAATGCACTCAAAGGGCATAAAGCCTAGAGTGTGAAAACTGAGTTTGCTTGAGAGCTGCTTGGAAGCCTGATGGTGTGTGAAGTTAGTGAGCCAAATGGAGTTGTTCTCCCACAAGAACCACTCGGCTGATTCTTCTTCAATATGCGCTTCACCAACATGCAGTGTTTCCTTGATTGAATTAGCTCTCACACCAATATTTGCGCCTAGAGCCTTTGTATTGAGGGCTCTGAAAACATCTTTGGCGCTAAAGTTTTCTGTGAATGTGGTGTTGGTGGCATGTGAAACCGGCATGTGGAGCATTGGTTTGTGTGGGAAGCTCACCAAGCTTCATTTCAGTCCTAGGCACTCAAAGGGCATTAAGGCTAGAGTGTGAAAACTGAGTTTCCTTGAGGGCTGCTTGGAAGCCTGATGGTGTGTGAAGTTAGTGAGCCAAATGGAGTTGTTCTCCCACAAGAACCACTCGGCTGATTCTTCTTCAATATGCGCTTCACCAATATGCAGTGTTTCCTTGATTGAATTAGCTCTCACAGCAATATTTGCGTCTGGAGCCTTTGTATTGAGGGCTCTCTGAAAAGGGCTTTGGCGCTGAAGTTGTCTGTGAATGTGGAGTTGGTGGCATGTGAAACCCTCATGTGGAGCATTGGTCTGTGTGGGATGCTCTACCAGGTTCATTCCTAGATAATGCACCCAATGGGATTTAAGCATAGAGTGTGAAAACTGAGTTTCCTTGAGAGCTGCTTGGAAGCCTGATGGTGTGTGAAGTTAGTGAGCCAAATGGAGTTGTTCTGCCACAAGAACCACTCGGCTGATTCTTCTTCAATATGCGCTTCACCAACATGCAGTGTTTCCTTGATTAAACTAGCTCTCACACCAATATTTGCCTCTGTAGCCTTTGTAATGAGCGCTATCTGAAAACGGCTTTGGCGCTGAAGTTGTCTGTGAATGTGGAGTTGGTGGCATGTGAAACCCGCATGTGGAGCATTGTTTTGTGTGGGAAGCTCACCAAGCTTCATTTCAGTCCTACATAATGCACTCAAAGGGCATTAAGCCTAGAGTGTGAAAACTGAGTTTCCTTGAGAGCTGCTTGGAAGCCTGATGGTGTGTGAAGTTAGTGAGCCAAATGGAGTTGTTCTCCCACAAGAACCACTCGGCTGATTCTTCTTCAATATGTGCTTCACCAACATGAAGTGTCTCCTGGATTGAATTAGCTCTCACAACAATATTTGCGCCTAGAGCCTTTGCATTGAGGGCTATCTGAAAACGGCTTTGGCGCTGAAGTTGTATGTGAATGTGGAGTTGGTGGCATGGGAAACCCGCATGTGGAGCATTGGTTTGTGTGAGATGCTCTACCAGGTTCATTCCTAGATAATGCACTCAAAGGGCATTAAGCCTAGAGTGTGAAAACTGAGTTTCCTTGAGAGCTGCTTGGAAGCCTGATGGTGTGTGAAGTTAGTGAGCCAAATGGAGTTGTTCTCCCGCAAGAACCAGTCGTCTGATTCTTCTCCAATATGTGCTTCACCAACATGCAGTGTTTCCTTGATTGAATTAGATCTCACACCAATATTTGCGCAAAGAGCCTTTGCATTGAGGGCTATCTGAAAAGGGCTTTGGCGCTGAAGTTGTCTGTGAATGTAGAGTTGGTGGCATGTGAAACCCGCATGTGGAGCATTGGTTTGTGTGGGATGCTCTACCAGGTTCATTCCTACATAATGCACTCAAAGGGCATTAAGCCTAGAGTGTGAAAACTGAGTTTCCTTGAGAGCTGCTTGGAAGCCTGATGGTGTGTGAAGTTAGTGAGCCAAATGGAGTTGTTCTCCCACAAGAACCACTCGGCTGATTCTTCTTCAATATGCGCTTCACCAACATGCAGTGTTTCCTTGATTGAATTAGCTCTCACACCAATATTTGCGCCTAGAGCCTTTGTATTGAGGGCTATCTGAAAACATCTTTGGCGCTGAAGTTTTCTGTGAATGTGGAGTTGGTGGCATGTGAAACCAGCATGTGGAGCATTGGTCTGTGTGGGATGCTCTACCAGGTTCATTCCTAGATAATGCACCCAATGGGCTTTAAGCATAGAGTGTGAAAACTGAGTTTCGTTGAGAGCTGCTTGGAAGCCTGATGTTGTGTGAAGTTAGTGAGCCAAATGGAGTTGTTCTCCCACAAGAACCACTCGGCTGATTCTTCTTCAATATGCGCTTTTCCAACATGCAGTGTTTCCTTGATTAAACTAGCTCTCACAGCAATATTTGCGTCTGTAGCCTTTGTAATGAGCGCTATCTGAAAACGGCTTTGGCGCTGAAGTTGTCTGTGAATGTGGAGTTGGTGGCATGTGAAACCCGCATGTGGAGCATTGTTTTGTGTGGGAAGCTCACCAAGCTTCATTTAAGTCCTACATAATGCACTCAAAGGGCATTAAGCCTAGAGTGTGAAAACTGAGTTTCCTTGAGAGCTACTTGGAAGCCTGATGGTGTGTGAAGTTAGTGAGCCAAATGGAGTTGTTCTCCCACAAGAACCACTCGGCTGATTCTTCTTCAATATGCGCTTCACCAACATGCAGTGTTTTCTTGATTGAATTAGCTCTCACACCAATATTTGCGCCTAGAGCCTTTGTATTGAGGGCTATCTGAAAACGGCTTTGGCTAGGAAGTTGTCTGTGAATGTGGAGTTGGTGGCATGTGAAACCCGCATGTGGAGCATTGGTTTGTGTGGGAAGCTTACCAAGCTTTATTTCAGTCCTAAATAATGCACTCAAAGGGCATTAAGCCTAGAGTGTGAAAACTGAGTTTCCTTGAGAGCTGCTTGGAAGCCTGATGGTGTGTGAAGTTAGTGAGCCAAATGGAGTTGTTCTCCCACAAGAACCACTCGGCTGATTCTTCTTCAATATGCGCTTCACCAACATGCAGTGTTTCCTTGATTAAACTAGCTCTCACACCAATATTTGCCTCTGTAGCCTTTGTAATGAGCGCTATCTGAAAACGGCTTTGGCGCTGAAGTTGTCTGTGAATGTGGAGTTGGTGGCATGTGAAACCCGCATGTGGAGCATTGGTCTGTGTGGGATGCTCTACCAGGTTCATTCCTAGATAATGCACCCAATGGGCTTTAAGCCTAGAGTGTGAAAACTGAGTTTCCTTGAGAGCTGCTTGGAAGCCTGATGGTGTGTGAAGTTAGTGAGCCAAATGGAGTTGTTCTCCCACAAGAACCACTCGGCTGATTGTTCTTCAATATGCGCTTCACCAACATGCAGTGTTTCCTTGATTAAACTAGCTCTCACACCAATATTTGCCTCTGTAGCCTTTGTAATGAGCGCTATCTGAAAACGGCTTTGGCGCTGAAGTTGTCTGTGAATGTGGAGTTGGTGGCATGTGAAACCCGCATGTGGAGCATTGTTTTGTGTGGGAAGCTCACCAAGCTTCATTTCAGTCCTACATAATGCACTCAAAGGGCATTAGGCCTAGAGTGTGAAAACTGAGTTTCCTTGAGAGCTGCTTGGAAGCCTGATGGTGTGTGAAGTTAGTGAGCCAAATGGAGTTGTTCTCCCACAAGAACCACTCGGCTGATTCTTCTTCAATATGTGCTTCACCAACATGCAGTGTCTCCTTGATTGAATTAGCTCTCACAACAATATTTGCGCCTAGAGCCTTTGCATTGAGGGCTATCTGAAAAGGGCTTTGGCGCTGAAGTTGTCTGTGAATGTAGAGTTGGTGGCATGTGAAACCCGCATGTGGAGCATTAGTTTGTGTGGGATGCTCTACCAGGTTCATTCCTACATAATGCACTCAAAGGGCATTAAGCCTAGAGTGTGAAAACTGAGTTTGCTTGAGAGCTGCTTGGAAGCCTGATGGTGTGTGAAGTTAGTGAGCCAAATGGAGTTGTTCTCCCACAAGCACCACTCGGCTGATTCTTCTTCAATATGCGCTTCACCAACATGCAGTGTTTCCTTGATTGAATTAGCTCTCACACCAATATTTGCGCCTAGAGCCTTTGTATTGAGGGCTATCTGAAAACATCTTTGGCGCTGAAGTTTTCTGTGAATGTGGAGTTGGTGGCATGTGAAACCCGCATGTGGAGCATTGGTTTGTGTGGGATGCTCTACCCGGTTCATTCCTAGATAATGCACCCAAAGGGCATTAAGCCTAGAGTGTGAAAACTGAGTTTCCTTGAGAGCTGCTTGGAAGCCTGATGGTGTGTGAAGTTAGTGAGCCAAATGGAGTTGTTCTCCCACAAGAACCACTCGGCTGATTCTTCTTCAATATGTGCTTCACCAACATGCAGTGTTTCCTTGATTGAATTAGCTCTCACAACAATATTTGCGCCTAGAGCCTTTGCATTGAGGGCTATCTGAAAAGGGCTTTGGCGCTGAAGTTGTCTGTGAATGTAGAGTTGGTGGCATGTGAAACCCGCATGTGGAGCATTGGTTTGTGTGGGATGCTCTACCAGGTTCATTCCTACATAATGCACTCAAAGGGCATTAAGCCTAGAGTGTGAAAACTGAGTTTGCTTGAGAGCTGCTTGGAAGCCTGATGGTGTGTGAAGTTAGTGAGCCAAATGGAGTTGTTCTCCCACAAGAACCACTCGGCTGATTCTTCTTCAATATGCGCTTCACCAACATGCAGTGTTTCCTTGATTGAATTAGCTCTCACACCAATATTTGCGCCTAGAGCCTTTGTATTGAGGGCTCTGAAAACATCTTTGGCGCTGAAGTTTTCTGTGAATGTGGAGTTGGTGGCATGTGAAACCGGCATGTGGAGCATTGGTTTGTGTGGGAAGCTCACCAAGCTTCATTTCAGTCCTAGGCACTCAAAGGGCATTAAAGCTAGAGTGTGAAAACTGAGTTTCCTTGAGGGCTGCTTGGAAGCCTGATGGTGTGTGAAGTTAGTGAGCCAAATGGAGTTGTTCTCCCACAAGAACCACTCGGCTGATTCTTCTTCAATATGCGCTTCACCAATATGCAGTGTTTCCTTGATTGAATTAGCTCTCACAGCAATATTTGCGTCTGGAGCCTTTGTATTGAGGGCTCTCTGAAAAGGGCTTTGGCGCTGAAGTTGTTTGTGAATGTGGAGTTGGTGGCATGTGAAACCCGCATGTGGAGCATTGGTCTGTGTGGGATTCTCTACCAGGTTCATTCCTAGATAATGCACCCAATGGGCTTTAAGCATAGAGTGTGAAAACTGAGTTTCCTTGAGAGCTGCTTGGAAGCCTGATGGTGTGTGAAGTTAGTGAGCCAAATGGAGTTGTTCTCCCACAAGAACCACTCGGCTGATTCTTCTTCAATATGCGCTTCACCAACATGCAGTGTTTCCTTGATTAAACTAGCTCTCACACGAATATTTGCCTCTGTAGCCTTTGTAATGAGCGCTATCTGAAAACGGCTTTGGCGCTGAAGTTGTCTGTGAATGTGGAGTTGGTGGCATGTGAAACCCGCATTGGAGCATTGTTTTGTGTGGGAAGCTCACCAAGCTTCATTTCAGTCCTAAATAATGCACTCAAAGGGCATTAAGCCTAGAGTGTGAAAACTGAGTTTCCTTGAGAGCTGCTTGGAAGCCTGATGGTGTGTGAAGTTAGTGAGCCAAATGGAGTTGTTCTCCCACAAGAACCACTTGGCTGATTCTTCTTCAATATGTGCTTCACCAACATGAAGTGTTTCCTTGATTGAATTAGCTCTCACAACAATATTTGCGCTTAGAGCCTTTGCATTGAGGGCTATCTGAAAACGGCTTTGGCTAGGAAGTTGTCTGTGAATGTAGAGTTGGTGGCATGTGAAACCCGCATGTGGAGCATTGGTTTGTGTGGGATGCTCTACCAGGTTCATTCCTACATAATGCACTCAAATTGCATTAAGCCTAGAGTGTGAAAACTGAGTTTGCTTGAGAGCTGCTTGGAAGCCTGATGGTGTGTGAAGTTAGTGAGCCAAATGGAGTTGTTCTCCCACAACCACCACTCGGCTGATTCTTCTTCAATATGCGCTTCACCAACATGCAGTGTTTCCTTGATTGAATTAGCTCTCACACCAATATTTGTGCCTAGAGCCTTTGTATTGAGGGCTATCTGAAAACATCTTTGGAGCTGAAGTTGTCTGTGAATGTGGAGTTGGTGGCATGTGAAACCCGCATGTGGAGCATTGGTTTGTGTGGGATGCTCTACCCGGTTCATTCCTAGATAATGCACTCAAAGGGCATTAAGCCTAGAGTGTGAAAACTGAGTTTCCTTGAGAGCTGCTTGGAAGCCTGATGGTGTGTGAAGTTAGTGAGCCAAATGGAGTTGTACTCCCACAAGAACCACTCGGCTGATTCTTCTTCAATATGCGCTTCACCAACATGCAGTGTTTCCTTGATTGAATTAGCTCTCACACCAATATTTGCGCCTAGAGCCTTTGCATTGAGGGCTATCTGAAAACGGCTTTGGCTAGGAAGTTGTCTGTGAATGTGGAGTTGGTGGCATGTGAAACCCGCATGTCGAGCATTTGTTTGTGTGGGAAGCTCACCAAGCTTCATTTCAGTCCTACATAATGCACTCAAAGGGCATTAAGCCTAGAGTGTGAAAACTGAGTTTCCTTGAGAGCTGCTTGGAAGCCTGATGGTGTGTGAAGTTAGTGAGCCAAATGGAGTTGTTCTCCCACAAGAACCACTCGGCTGATTCTTCTTCAATATGCGCTTCACCAACATGCAGTGTTTCCTTGATTGAATTAGCTCTCACACCAATATTTGTGTCTGGAACCTTTGTATTGAGGGCTATCTGAAAACGGCTTTGGCGCTGAAGTTGTCTGTGAATGTGGAGTTGGTGGCATGTGAAACCCGCATGTGGAGCATTGGTTTGTGTGGAATGCTCTACCAGGTTCATTCCTAGATAATGCACTCAAAGGGCATTAAGCCTAGAGTGTGAAAACTGAGTTTCCTTGAGAGCTGCTTGGAAGCCTGATGGTGTGTGAAGTTAGTGAGCCAAATGGAGTTGTTCTCCCACAAGAACCACTCAGCTGATTCTTCTTCACTATGCGCTTCACCAACATGCAGTGTTTCCTTGATTGAATTAGCTCTCACACCAATATTTGCGCCTAGAGCCTTTGTATTGAGGGCTATCTGAAAACGGCTTTGGCGCTGAAGTTGTCTGTGAATGTGGAGTTGGTGGCATGTGAAACCCGCATGTGGAGCATTGGTTTGTGTGATAAGCTCACCAAGCTTCATTTCAGTCCTAGGCACTCAAAGGGCATTAAGCCTAGAGTGTGAAAACTGAGTTTCCTTGAGAGCTGCTTGGAAGCCTGATGGTGTGTGAAGTTAGTGAGCCAAATGGAGTTGTTCTCCCACAAGAACTACACGGCTGATTCTTCTCCAATATGTGCTTCACCAACATGCAGTGTTTCCTTGATTGAATTAGCTCTCACACCAATATTTGCGCCTAGAGCCTTTGCATTGAGGGCTATCTGAAAACGGCTTTGGCTAGGAAGTTGTCTGTGAATGTGGAGTTGGTGGCATGTGAAACCCGCATGTGGAGCATTGGTTTGTGTGGGATGCTCTACCAGCTTCATTCCTACATAATGCACTCAAAGGGGATTAAGCCTAGAGTGTGAAAACTGAGTTTCCTTGAGAGCTGCTTGGAAGCCTGATGGTGTGTGAAGTTAGTGAGCCAAATGGAGTTGTTCTCCCACAAGAACCACTCGGCTGATTCTTCTTCAATATGCGCTTCACCAACATGCAGTGTTTCCTTGATTGAATTAGCTCTCACACCAATATTTGCGCCTAGAGCCTTTGAATTGAAGGCTATCTGAAAACGGCTTTGTCAGTGAAGTTGTCTGTGAATGTGGAGTTTGTGGCATGTGAAACCCGCATGTGGAGCATTCGTTTGTGTGGGAAGCTCACCAAGCTCCATTTCAGTCCTAGCTAAGGCACTCAAAGGGCATTAAGCCTAGAGTGTGAAAACTGAGTTTCCTTGAGAGCTGCTTGGAAGCCTGATGGTGTGTGAAGTTAGTGAGCCAAATGGAGTTGTTCTCCCACAAGCACCACTCGGCTGATTCTTCTTCAATATGCGCTTCACCAACATGCAGTGTTTCCTTGATTGAATTAGCTCTCACACCAATATTTGCGTCTAGAGCCTTTGTATTGATGGCTATCTGAAAACGGCATTGGCTAGGAAGTTGTCTGTGAATGTGGAGTTGGTGGCATGTGAAACTCGCATGTGGAGTATTGGTTTGTGTGGGAAGCTCACCAAGCTTCATTTCAGTCCTAGATAATGCACTCAAAGGGCATTAAGCCTAGAGTGTGAAAACTGAGTTTCCTTGAGAGCTGCTTGGAAGCCTGATGGTGTGTGAAGTTAGTGAGCCAAATGGAGTCGTTCTCCCACAAGAACCACTCGGCTGATTCTTCTTCAATATGCGCTTCACCAACATGCAGTGTTTCCTTGATTGAATTAGCTCTCACACCAATATTTGTGCCTAGAGCCTTTGTATTGAGGGCTATCTGAAAACATCTTTGGAGCTGAAGTTGTCTGTGAATGTGGAGTTGGTGGCATGTGAAACCCGCATGTGGAGCATTGGTTTGTGTGGGATGCTCTACCCGGTTCATTCCTAGATAATGCACTCAAAGGGCATTAAGCCTAGAGTGTGAAAACTGAGTTTCCTTGAGAGCTGCTTGGAAGCCTGATGGTGTGTGAAGTTAGTGAGCCAAATGGAGTTGTACTCCCACAAGAACCACTCGGCTGATTCTTCTTCAATATGCGCTTCACCAACATGCAGTGTTTCCTTGATTGAATTAGCTCTCACACCAATATTTGCGCCTAGAGCCTTTGCATTGAGGGCTATCTGAAAACGGCTTTGGCTAGGAAGTTGTCTGTGAATGTGGAGTTGGTGGCATGTGAAACCCGCATGTCGAGCATTTGTTTGTGTGGGAAGCTCACCAAGCTTCATTTCAGTCCTACATAATGCACTCAAAGGGCATTAAGCCTAGAGTGTGAAAACTGAGTTTCCTTGAGAGCTGCTTGGAAGCCTGATGGTGTGTGAAGTTAGTGAGCCAAATGGAGTTGTTCTCCCACAAGAACCACTCTGCTGATTCTTCTTCAATATGCGCTTCACCAACATGCAGTGTTTCCTTGATTGAATTAGCTCTCACACCAATATTTGTGTCTGGAACCTTTGTATTGAGGGCTATCTGAAAACGGCTTTGGCGCTGAAGTTGTCTGTGAATGTGGAGTTGGTGGCATGTGAAACCCGCATGTGGAGCATTGGTTTGTGTGGAATGCTCTACCAGGTTCATTCCTAGATAATGCACTCAAAGGGCATTAAGCCTAGAGTGTGAAAACTGAGTTTCCTTGAGAGCTGCTTGGAAGCCTGATGGTGTGTGAAGTTAGTGAGCCAAATGGAGTTGTTCTCCCACAAGAACCACTCAGCTGATTCTTCTTCACTATGCGCTTCACCAACATGCAGTGTTTCCTTGATTGAATTAGCTCTCACACCAATATTTGCGCCTAGAGCCTTTGTATTGAGGGCTATCTGAAAACGGCTTTGGCGCTGAAGTTGTCTGTGAATGTGGAGTTGGTGGCATGTGAAACCCGCATGTGGAGCATTGGTTTGTGTGATAAGCTCACCAAGCTTCATTTCAGTCCTAGGCACTCAAAGGGCATTAAGCCTAGAGTGTGAAAACTGAGTTTCCTTGAGAGCTGCTTGGAAGCCTGATGGTGTGTGAAGTTAGTGAGCCAAATGGAGTTGTTCTCCCACAAGAACTACACGGCTGATTCTTCTCCAATATGTGCTTCACCAACATGCAGTGTTTCCTTGATTGAATTAGCTCTCACACCAATATTTGCGCCTAGAGCCTTTGCATTGAGGGCTATCTGAAAACGGCTTTGGCTAGGAAGTTGTCTGTGAATGTGGAGTTGGTGGCATGTGAAACCCGCATGTGGAGCATTGGTTTGTGTGGGATGCTCTACCAGCTTCATTCCTACATAATGCACTCAAAGGGGATTAAGCCTAGAGTGTGAAAACTGAGTTTCCTTGAGAGCTGCTTGGAAGCCTGATGGTGTGTGAAGTTAGTGAGCCAAATGGAGTTGTTCTCCCACAAGAACCACTCGGCTGATTCTTCTTCAATATGCGCTTCACCAACATGCAGTGTTTCCTTGATTGAATTAGCTCTCACACCAATATTTGCGCCTAGAGCCTTTGAATTGAAGGCTATCTGAAAACGGCTTTGTCAGTGAAGTTGTCTGTGAATGTGGAGTTTGTGGCATGTGAAACCCGCATGTGGAGCATTCGTTTGTGTGGGAAGCTCACCAAGCTCCATTTCAGTCCTAGCTAAGGCACTCAAAGGGCATTAAGCCTAGAGTGTGAAAACTGAGTTTCCTTGAGAGCTGCTTGGAAGCCTGATGGTGTGTGAAGTTAGTGAGCCAAATGGAGTTGTTCTCCCACAAGCACCACTCGGCTGATTCTTCTTCAATATGCGCTTCACCAACATGCAGTGTTTCCTTGATTGAATTAGCTCTCACACCAATATTTGCGTCTAGAGCCTTTGTATTGATGGCTATCTGAAAACGGCATTGGCTAGGAAGTTGTCTGTGAATGTGGAGTTGGTGGCATGTGAAACTCGCATGTGGAGTATTGGTTTGTGTGGGAAGCTCACCAAGCTTCATTTCAGTCCTAGATAATGCACCCAAAGGGCATTAAGCCTAGAGTGTGAAAACTGAGTTTCCTTGAGAGCTGCTTGGAAGCCTGATGGTGTGTGAAGTTAGTGAGCCAAATGGAGTCGTTCTCCCACAAGAACCACTCGGCTGATTCTTCTTCAATATGCGCTTCACCAACATGCAGTGTTTCCTTGATTGAATTAGCTCTCACACCAATATTTGTGCCTAGAGCCTTTGTATTGAGGGCTATCTGAAAACATCTTTGGAGCTGAAGTTGTCTGTGAATGTGGAGTTGGTGGCATGTGAAACCCGCATGTGGAGCATTGGTTTGTGTGGGATGCTCTACCCGGTTCATTCCTAGATAATGCACTCAAAGGGCATTAAGCCTAGAGTGTGAAAACTGAGTTTCCTTGAGAGCTGCTTGGAAGCCTGATGGTGTGTGAAGTTAGTGAGCCAAATGGAGTTGTACTCCCACAAGAACCACTCGGCTGATTCTTCTTCAATATGCGCTTCACCAACATGCAGTGTTTCCTTGATTGAATTAGCTCTCACACCAATATTTGCGCCTAGAGCCTTTGCATTGAGGGCTATCTGAAAACGGCTTTGGCTAGGAAGTTGTCTGTGAATGTGGAGTTGGTGGCATGTGAAACCCGCATGTCGAGCATTTGTTTGTGTGGGAAGCTCACCAAGCTTCATTTCAGTCCTACATAATGCACTCAAAGGGCATTAAGCCTAGAGTGTGAAAACTGAGTTTCCTTGAGAGCTGCTTGGAAGCCTGATGGTGTGTGAAGTTAGTGAGCCAAATGGAGTTGTTCTCCCACAAGAACCACTCGGCTGATTCTTCTTCAATATGCGCTTCACCAACATGCAGTGTTTCCTTGATTGAATTAGCTCTCACACCAATATTTGTGTCTGGAACCTTTGTATTGAGGGCTATCTGAAAACGGCTTTGGCGCTGAAGTTGTCTGTGAATGTGGAGTTGGTGGCATGTGAAACCCGCATGTGGAGCATTGGTTTGTGTGGAATGCTCTACCAGGTTCATTCCTAGATAATGCACTCAAAGGGCATTAAGCCTAGAGTGTGAAAACTGAGTTTCCTTGAGAGCTGCTTGGAAGCCTGATGGTGTGTGAAGTTAGTGAGCCAAATGGAGTTGTTCTCCCACAAGAACCACTCAGCTGATTCTTCTTCACTATGCGCTTCACCAACATGCAGTGTTTCCTTGATTGAATTAGCTCTCACACCAATATTTGCGCCTAGAGCCTTTGTATTGAGGGCTATCTGAAAACGGCTTTGGCGCTGAAGTTGTCTGTGAATGTGGAGTTGGTGGCATGTGAAACCCGCATGTGGAGCATTGGTTTGTGTGATAAGCTCACCAAGCTTCATTTCAGTCCTAGGCACTCAAAGGGCATTAAGCCTAGAGTGTGAAAACTGAGTTTCCTTGAGAGCTGCTTGGAAGCCTGATGGTGTGTGAAGTTAGTGAGCCAAATGGAGTTGTTCTCCCACAAGAACTACACGGCTGATTCTTCTCCAATATGTGCTTCACCAACATGCAGTGTTTCCTTGATTGAATTAGCTCTCACACCAATATTTGCGCCTAGAGCCTTTGCATTGAGGGCTATCTGAAAACGGCTTTGGCTAGGAAGTTGTCTGTGAATGTGGAGTTGGTGGCATGTGAAACCCGCATGTGGAGCATTGGTTTGTGTGGGATGCTCTACCAGCTTCATTCCTACATAATGCACTCAAAGGGGATTAAGCCTAGAGTGTGAAAACTGAGTTTCCTTGAGAGCTGCTTGGAAGCCTGATGGTGTGTGAAGTTAGTGAGCCAAATGGAGTTGTTCTCCCACAAGAACCACTCGGCTGATTCTTCTTCAATATGCGCTTCACCAACATGCAGTGTTTCCTTGATTGAATTAGCTCTCACACCAATATTTGCGCCTAGAGCCTTTGAATTGAAGGCTATCTGAAAACGGCTTTGTCAGTGAAGTTGTCTGTGAATGTGGAGTTTGTGGCATGTGAAACCCGCATGTGGAGCATTGGTTTGTGTGGGAAGCTCACCAAGCTCCATTTCAGTCCTAGCTAAGGCACTCAAAGGGCATTAAGCCTAGAGTGTGAAAACTGAGTTTCCTTGAGAGCTGCTTGGAAGCCTGATGGTGTGTGAAGTTAGTGAGCCAAATGGAGTTGTTCTCCCACAAGAACTACTCGGCTGATTTTTCTCCAATATGTGCTTCACCAACATGCAGTGTTTCCTTGATTGAATTAGCTCTCACACCAATATTTGCGTCTAGAGCATTTGCATTGAGCTCTATCTGAAATCGGCTTTGGCGCTGAAGTTGTCTGTGAATGTGGAGTTGGTGGCATGTGAAACCCGCATGTGGAGCATTGGTTTGTGTGGGATGCTCTACCAGGTTCATTCCTACATAATGCACTCAAAGGGCATTAAGCCTAGAGTGTGAAAACTGAGTTTCCTTGAGAGCTGCTTGGAAGCCTGATGGTGTGTGAAGTTAGTGAGCCAAATGGAGTTGTTCTCCCACAAGAACTACTCGGCTGATTCTTCTTCAATATGCGCTTCACCAACATGCAGTGTTTCCTTGATTGAATTAGCTCTCACACCAATATTTGCGCCTAGAGCCTTTGAATTGAAGGCTATCTGAAAACGGCTTTGGCGCTGAAGTTGTCTGTGAATGTGGAGTTTGTGGCATGTGAAACCCGCATGTGGAGCATTGTTTTGTGTGGGAAGCTCACCAAGCTCCATTTCAGTCCTAGCTAAGGCACTCAAAGGGCATTAAGCCTAGAGTGTGAAAACTGAGTTTCCTTGAGAGCTGCTTGGAAGCCTGATGGTGTGTGAAGTTAGTGAGCCAAATGGAGTTGTTCTCCCACAAGAACCACTCGGCTGATTCTTCTTCAATATGCGCTTCACCAACATGCAGTGTTTCCTTGATTGAATTAGCTCTCACACCAATATTTGCGCCTAGAGCCTTTGAATTGAAGGCTATCTGAAAACGGCTTTGGCGCTGAAGTTGTCTGTGAATGTGGAGTTTGTGGCATGTGAAACCCGCATGTGGAGCATTGGTTTGTGTGGGAAGCTCACCAAGCTCCATTTCAGTCCTAGCTAAGGCACTCAAAGGGCATTAAGCCTAGAGTGTGAAAACTGAGTTTCCTTGAGAGCTGCTTGGAAGCCTGATGGTGTGTGAAGTTAGTGAGCCAAATGGAGTTGTTCTCCCACAAGAACTACTCGGCTGATTTTTCTCCAATATGTGCTTCACCAACATGCAGTGTTTCCTTGATTGAATTAGCTCTCACACCAATATTTGCGTCTAGAGCATTTGCATTGAGCTCTATCTGAAATCGGCTTTGGCGCTGAAGTTGTCTGTGAATGTGGAGTTGGTGGCATGTGAAACCCGCATGTGGAGCATTGGTTTGTGTGGGATGCTCTACCAGGTTCATTCCTACATAATGCACTCAAAGGGCATTAAGCCTAGAGTGTGAAAACTGAGTTTCCTTGAGAGCTGCTTGGAAGCCTGATGGTGTGTGAAGTTAGTGAGCCAAATGGAGTTGTTCTCCCACAAGAACTACTCGGCTGATTCTTCTTCAATATGCGCTTCACCAACATGCAGTGTTTCCTTGATTGAATTAGCTCTCACACCAATATTTGCGCCTAGAGCCTTTGAATTGAAGGCTATCTGAAAACGGCTTTGGCGCTGAAGTTGTCTGTGAATGTGGAGTTTGTGGCATGTGAAACCCGCATGTGGAGCATTGTTTTGTGTGGGAAGCTCACCAAGCTCCATTTCAGTCCTAGCTAAGGCACTCAAAGGGCATTAAGCCTAGAGTGTGAAAACTGAGTTTCCTTGAGAGCTGCTTGGAAGCCTGATGGTGTGTGAAGTTAGTGAGCCAAATGGAGTTGTTCTCCCACAAGAACCACTCGGCTGATTCTTCTTCAATATGCGCTTCACCAACATGCAATGTTTCCTTGATTGAATTAGCTCTCACACCAATATTTGCGTCTGGAACCTTTGTATTGAGGGCTATCTGAAAACGGCTTTGGCGCTGAAGTTGTCTGTGAATGTGGAGTTGGTGGCATGTGAAACCCGCATGTGGAGCATTGGTTTGTGTGGAATGCTCTACCAGGTTCATTCCTAGATAATGCACTCAAAGGGCATTAAGCCTAGAGTGTGAAAACTGAGTTTCCTTGAGAGCTGCTTGGAAGCCTGATGGTGTGTGAAGTTAGTGAGCCAAATGGAGTTGTTCTCCCACAAGAACTACACGGCTGATTCTTCTCCAATATGTGCTTCACCAACATGCAGTGTTTCCTTGATTGAATTAGCTCTCACACCAATATTTGCGCCTAGAGCCTTTGCATTGAGGGCTATCTGAAAACGGCTTTGGCTAGGAAGTTGTCTGTGAATGTGGAGTTGGTGGCATGTGAAACCCGCATGTGGAGCATTGGTTTGTGTGGGATGCTCTACCAGGTTCATTCCTACATAATGCACTCAAAGGGCATTAAGCCTAGAGTGTGAAAACTGAGTTTCCTTGAGAGCTGCTTGGAAGCCTGATGGTGTGTGAAGTTAGTGAGCCAAATGGAGTTGTTCTCCCACAAGAACCACTCGGCTGATTCTTCTTCAATATGCGCTTCACCAACATGCAGTGTTTCCTTGATTGAATTAGCTCTCACACCAATATTTGCGCCTAGAGCCTTTGTAATGAGCGCTATCTGAAAACGGCTTTGGCGTTGAAGTTGTCTGTGAATGTGGAGTTGGTGGCATGTGAAACCCGCATGTGGAGCATTGGTTTGTGTGGGAAGCTCACCAAGCTTCATTTCTGTCCTGCATAATGCACTCAAAGGGCATTAAGCCTAGAGTGTGAAAACTGAGTTTCCTTGAGAGCTGCTTGGAAGCCTGATGGTGTGTGAAGTTAGTGAGCCAAATGGAGTTGTTCTCCCACAAGAACCACTCGGCTGATTCTTCTTCAATATGCGCTTCACCAACATGCAGTGTTTCCTTGATTGAATTAGCTCTCACACCAATATTTGCGTCTAGAGCCTTTGTATTGAGGGCTATCTGAAAACGGCTTTGGCGTTGAAGTTGTCTGTGAATGTGGAGTTGGTGGCATGTGAAACCCGCATGTGGAGCATTGGTTTGTGTGGGAAGCTCACCAAGCTTCATTTCAGTCCTACATAATGCACTCAAAGGGCACTAAGCCTAGAGTGTGAAAACTGAGTTTCCTTGAGAGCTGCTTGGAAGCCTGATGGTGTGTGAAGTTAGTGAGCCAAATGGAGTTGTTCTCCCACAAGCACCACTCTGCTGATTCTTCTTCAATATGCGCTTCACCAACATGCAGTGTTTAATTGATTGAATTAGCTCTCATACCAATATTTTCACCTAGAACCTTTGTATTGAGGGCTATCTGAAATGGCTTTGGCGCTGAAGTTGTCTGTGAATGTGGAGTTGGTGGCATGTGAAACCCGCATGTGGAGCATTGGTTTGTGTGGGAAGCTTACCAAGCTTCATTTCAGTCCTAGGCACTCAAAGGGCATTAAGCCTAGAGTGTGAAAACTGAGTTTCCTTGAGAGCTGCTTGGAAGCCTGACGGTTTGTGAAGTTAGTGAGCCAAATGGAGTTGTTCTCCCACAAGCACCACTCGGCTGATTCTTCTTCAATATGCGCTTCACCAACATGCAGTGTTTCCTTGATTGAATTAGCTCTCACACCAATATTTGCGTCTGGAGCCTTTGTATTGAGGGCTATCTGAAAAGTTCTTTGGCGCTGAAGTTGTCTGTGAATGTGGAGTTGGTGGCATGTGAAACCCTCATGTGGAGCATTGGTTTGTGTGGGATGCCCTACCGTGATTATTCATAGATAATTCACCCACAGGGAATTAAGCATATAGTGTAAAACTGAGTTTCCTTGAGAGCTGCTTGGAAGCCTGATGGTGTGTGAAGTTTGTGAGCCAAATCGAGTTGTTCTCCAACAAGAACCACTCGGCTGATTCTTCTTCAATATGCACTTCACCAACATGCAGTGTTTCCTTGATTGAATTAGCTCTCACACCAATATTTGCGCCTATATCCTTTCTATTGAGGGCTATCTAAAAACTGCTTTGGCCATGAAGTTGTCTGTGAATGTGGAGTTGGTGGCATGTGAAACCCGCATGTGGAGCCTTGGTTTTTGTGGGAAGCTCACCAAGCTTCATTTCAGTCCTAGGCACTCAAAGGGCATTAAGCCTAGAGTGTGAAAACTGAGTTTCCTTGAGAGCTGCTTGGAAGCCTGATGGTGTGTGAAGTTAGTGAGAAAAACGGAGTTGTTCTCCCACAAGAACCAATCGGCTGATTCTTCTTCCATATGCGCTTCACCAACATGCAGTGTTTCCTTGATTGAATTAGCTCTCACACCAATATTTGCGCCTAGAGTTTTGTATTGAGTGCTTTCTGAAAACGGCTTTGGCGCTGAAGTTGTCTGTGAATGTGGAATTGGTGGCATGTGAAACCCGCATGTGGAGCATTGGTTTGTGTGGGATGCTCTACCAGGTTCATTCCTAGATAATGCACCCAAAGGGCATTAAGCATAGAGTGTGAAAACTGAGTTTCCTTGACAGCTGCTTGGAAGCCTGATGGTGTGTGAAGTTAGTGAGCCAAACGGAGTTGTTCTCCCACAAGAACCACTCGGCTGATTCTTCTTCCATATGCGCTTCACCAACATGCAGTGTTTCCTTGATTGAATTAGCTCTTACAAAAATATTTGCGTCTGGAGCCTTTTTAATGAGCGCTATCTGAAAACGGCTTTGGCGCTGAAGTTGCCTGTGAATGTGGAGTTGGTGACATGTGAAACCCGCATGTGGAGCATTGGTTTTTGTGGGATGCCCTACCATGATCATTCCTAGATAAAGCACCCAAAGGGCATTAAGCCTAGAGTGTGAAAACTGATTTTCCTTGAGAGCTGCTTGGAAGCCTGATGGTGTGTGAAGTTAGTGAGCCATATGGAGTTGTTCTCCCACAAGAACCACTCGGCTGGTTCTTCTACAATATGCGCTTCACAAACATGCAGTGCTTCCTTGATTGAATTAGCTCTCACACCAATATTTGCACCTAGATCCTTTCTAATGAGGGCTATCTGAAAGCAGCTTTGGCACTGAAGTTGTCTGTGAATGTGGAGTTGGTGGCATGTGAAACCCGCATGTGGAGCATTGGTTTGTGTGGGAAGCTCACCAAGCTCGTTTAAGTCCTAGGCACTCAAAGGGCATTAAGCATAGAGTGCGAAAACTGAGTTTCCTTGAGAGCTGCTTGGAAGCCTGATGGTGTGTGAAGTTAGTGAGCCAAATGGAGTTGTTCTCCCACAAGAACCACTCGGCTGATTATTCTTCCATATGCGCTTCACCAACATGCAGTGTTTCCTTGATTGAATTAGCTGTCACACCAATATTTGCACCTAGAGTTTTGTATTGAGTGGTTTCTGAAAATGGCTTTGGCGCTGAAGTTGTCTGTGAATGTGGAGTTGGTGGCATGTGAAACCCGCATGTGGAGCATTGGTTTGTGTGGGAAGCTTACCAAGCTTCATTTCAATCCTAGGCACTCATAGGGCATTAAGAATAGAGTGTGAAAACTGAGTTTCCTTGAGAGCTGCTTGGAAGCCTGATGGTGTGTGAAGGTAGTGAGCCAAATGGAGTTGTTCTCCCACAAGCACCACTCGGCTGATTCTTCTTCAATATGCGCTTCACCAACATGCAGTGTTTCCTTGATTGAATTAGCTCTCACCCAATATTTGCGTCTGGAGCCTTTGTAATGAGGGCTATCTGAAAACGGCTTTGGCGCTGAAGTTGCCTGTGAATGTGGAGTTGGTGACATGTGAAACCCGCATGTGGAGCATTGGTTTTTGTGGGATGCCCTACCCTGATCATTCCTAGATAAAGCACCCAAAGGGCATTAAGCCTAGAGTGTGAAAACTGAGTTTCCTTGAGAGCTGCTTGGAAGCCTGATGGTGTGTGAAGTTAGTGAGCCAAATGGAGTTGTTCTCCCACAAGAACCACTCGGCTGATTCTTCTTCAATATGCGCTTCACCAACATGCAGTGTTGCCTTGATTGAATTAGCTCTCACACCAATATTTGCGCCTAGAGCCTTTGCATTGAGGGCTATCTGAAATCGGCTTTGGCGCTGAAGTTGTCTGTGAATGTGGAGTTGGTGGCATGTGAAACCCGCATGTGGAGCATTGGTTTGTGTGGGATGCTCTAACAGGTTCATTCCTACATAATGCACTCAAAAGGCATTAAGCCTAGAGTGCGAAAACTGAGTTTCCTTGAGAGCTGCTTGGAAGCCTGATGGTGTGTGAAGTTAGTGAGCCAAATGGAGTTGTTCTCCCACAAGAACCACTCGGCTGATTCTTCTTCAATATGCGCTTCACCAACATGCAATGTTTCCTTGATTGAATTAGCTCTCACAGCAATATTTGTGCCTAGAGCCTTTGCATTGAGGGCTATCTGAAAATGGCTTTGGCGCTGAAGTTGTCTGTGAATGTGGAGTTGGTGGCATGTGAAACCCGCATGTGGAGCATTGGTTTGTGTGGGATGCTCTACCAGGTTCATTCCTAGATAATGCACTCAAAGGGCATTAAGCCTAGAGTGTGAAAACTGAGTTTCCTTGAGAGCTGCTTGGAAGCCTGATGGTGTGTGAAGTTAGTGAGCCAAATGGAGTTGTTCTCCCACAAGAACCACTCGGCTGATTCTTCTTCAATATGCGCTTCACCAACATGCAGTGTTTCCTTGATTGAATTAGCTCTCACACCAATATTTGCACCTAGAACCTTTGTATTGAGGGCTATCTGAAAACGGCTTTGGCGCTGAAGTTGTCTGTGAATGTGGAGTTGGTGGCATGTGAAACCCGCATGTGGAGCATTGGTTTGTGTGGGAAGCTCACCAAGCTTCATTTCAGTCCTACATAATGCACTCAAAGGGCATTAAGCCTAGAGTGTGAAAACTGAGTTTCCTTGAGAGCTGCTTGGAAGCCTGATGGTGTGTGAAGTTAGTGAGCCAAATGGAGTTGTTCTCCCACAAGAACCACTCGGCTGATTCTTCTTCAATATGCGCTTCACCAACATGCAGTGTTGCCTTGATTGAATTAGCTCTCACACCAATATTTGCGCCTAGAGCCTTTGCATTGAGGGCTATCTGAAATCGGCTTTGGCGCTGAAGTTGTCTGTGAATGTGGAGTTGGTGGCATGTGAAACCCGCATGTGGAGCATTGGTTTGTGTGGGATGCTCTAACAGGTTCATTCCTACATAATGCACTCAAAAGGCATTAAGCCTAGAGTGCGAAAACTGAGTTTCCTTGAGAGCTGCTTGGAAGCCTGATGGTGTGTGAAGTTAGTGAGCCAAATGGAGTTGTTCTCCCACAAGAACCACTCGGCTAATTCTTCTTCAATATGCGCTTCACCAACATGCAGTGTTTCCTTGATTGAATTAGCTCTCACAGCAATATTTGTGCCTAGAGCCTTTGCATTGAGGGCTATCTGAAAACGGCTTCGGCGCTGAAGTTGTCTGTGAATGTGGAGTTGGTGGCATGTGAAACACGCATGTGGAGCATTGGTTTGTGTGGGATGCTCTACCAGGTTCATTCCTACATAATGCACTCAAAGGGCATTAAGCCTAGAGTGTGAAAACTGAGTTTCCTTGAGAGCTGCTTGGAAGCCTGATGGTGTGTGAAGTTAGTGAGCCAAATGGAGTTGTTCTCCCACAAGAACCACTCGGCTGATTCTTCTTCCATATGCGCTTCACCAACATGCAGTGTTTCCTTGATTGAATTAGCTCTCATACCAATATTTTCACCTAGAACCTTTGTATTGAGGGCTATCTGAAATGGCTTTGGCGCTGAAGTTGTCTGTGAATGTGGAGTTGGTGGCATGTGAAACCCGCATGTGGAGCATTGGTTTGTGTGGGAAGCTTACCAAGCTTCATTTCAGTCCTAGGCACTCAAAGGGCATTAAGCCTAGAGTGTGAAAACGAAGTTTCCTTGAGAGCTGCTTGGAAGCCTGACGGTTTGTGAAGTTAGTGAGCCAAATGGAGTTGTTCTCCCACAAGCACCACTCGGCTGATTCTTCTTCAATATGCGCTTCACCAACATGCAGTGTTTCCTTGATTGAATTAGCTCTCACACCAATATTTGCGTCTGGAGCCTTTGTATTGAGGGCTATCTGAAAACGGCTTTGGCGCTGAAGTTGTCTGTGAATGTGGAGTTGGTGGCATGTGAAACCCTCATGTGGAGCATTGGTTTGTGTGGGATTCCCTACCGTGATTATTCATAGATAATTCACCCACAGGGAATTAAGCATATAGTGTAAAACTGAGTTTCCTTGAGAGCTGCGTGGAAGCCTGATGGTGTGTGAAGTTTGTGAGCCAAATCGAGTTGTTCTCCAACAAGAACCACTCGGCTGATTCTTCTTCAATATGCGCTTCACCAACATGCAGTGTTTCCTTGATTGAATTAGCTCTCACACCAATATTTGCGCCTAGATCCTTTCTATTGAGGGCTATCTAAAAACTGCTTTGGCGCTGAAGTTGTCTGTGAATGTGGAGTTGGTGGCATGTGAAACCCGCATGTGGAGCCTTGGTTTTTGTGGGAAGCTCACCAAGCTTCATTTCAGTCCTAGGCACTCAAAGGGCATTAAGCCTAGAGTGTGAAAACTGAGTTTCCTTGAGAGCTGCTTGGAAGCCTGATGGTGTGTGAAGTTAGTGAGAAAAACGGAGTTGTTCTCCCACAAGAACCAATCGGCTGATTCTTCTTCCATATGCGCTTCACCAACATGCAGTGTTTCCTTGATTGAATTAGCTCTCACACCAATATTTGCGCCTAGAGTTTTGTATTGAGTGCTTTCTGAAAACGGCTTTGGCGCTGAAGTTGTCTGTGAATGTGGAATTGGTGGCATGTGAAACCCGCATGTGGAGCATTGGTTTGTGTGGGATGTTCTACCAGGTTCATTCCTAGATAATGCACCCAAAGGGCATTAAGCATAGAGTGTGAAAACTGAGTTTCCTTGACAGCTGCTTGGAAGCCTGATGGTGTGT
The DNA here is from genome assembly GCF_030435755.1 of Ochotona princeps. NCBI lineage: Eukaryota > Metazoa > Chordata > Mammalia > Lagomorpha > Ochotonidae > Ochotona > Ochotona princeps. The sequence goes on along the minus strand of NW_026696302.1, from coordinate 61,938 downwards.
GAAGTTAGTGAGCCAAACGGAGTTGTTCTCCCACAAGAACCACTCGGCTGATTCTTCTTCCATATGCGCTTCACCAACATGCAGTGTTTCCTTGATTGAATTAGCTCTCACAAAAATATTTGCGTCTGGAGCCTTTGTAATGAGCGCTATCTGAAAACGGCTTTGGCGCTGAAGTTGCCTGTGAATGTGGAGTTGGTGACATGTGAAACCCGCATGTGGAGCATTGGTTTTTGTGGGATGCCCTACCATGATCATTCCTAGATAATGCACCCAAAGGGCATTAAGCCTAGAGTGTGAAAACTGATTTTCCTTGAGAGCTGCTTGGAAGCCTGATGGTGTGTGAAGTTAGTGAGCCAAATGGAGTTGTTCTCCCACAAGAACCACTCGGCTGGTTCTTCTACAATATGCGCTTCACCAACATGCAGTGCTTCCTTGATTGAATTAGCTCTCACACCAATATTTGCACCTAGATCCTTTCTAATGAGGGCTATCTGAAAGCAGTTTTGGCACTGAAGTTGTCTGTTTAAGTGGAGTTGGTGACATGTGAAACCCGCATGTGGAGCATTGGTTTTTGTGGGATGCCCTACCATGATCATTCCTACATAATGCACCCACAGGGCATTAAGCCTAGAGTGTGAAAACTGAGTTTCCTTGAGAGCTGCTTGGAAGCCTGATGGTGTGTGAAGTTAGTGAGCCAAATGGAGTTGTTCTCCCACAAGAACCACTCGGCTGATTCTTCTTCCATATGCGCTTCACCAACATGCAGTGTTTCCTTGATTGAATTAGCTCTCATACCAATATTTTCACCTAGAACCTTTGTATTGAGGGCTATCTGAAATGGCTTTGGCGCTGAAGTTGTCTGTGAATGTGGAGTTGGTGGCATGTGAAACCCGCATGTGGAGCATTGGTTTGTGTGGGAAGCTTACCAAGCTTCATTTCAGTCCTAGGCACTCAAAGGGCATTAAGCCTAGAGTGTGAAAACGAAGTTTCCTTGAGAGCTGCTTGGAAGCCTGACGGTTTGTGAAGTTAGTGAGCCAAATGGAGTTGTTCTCCCACAAGCACCACTCGGCTGATTCTTCTTCAATATGCGCTTCACCAACATGCAGTGTTTCCTTGATTGAATTAGCTCTCACACCAATATTTGCGTCTGGAGCCTTTGTATTGAGGGCTATCTGAAAACGGCTTTTGCGCTGAAGTTGTCTGTGAATGTGGAGTTGGTGGCATGTGAAACCCTCATGTGGAGCATTGGTTTGTGTGGGATTCCCTACCGTGATTATTCATAGATAATTCACCCACAGGGAATTAAGCATATAGTGTAAAACTGAGTTTCCTTGAGAGCTGCGTGGAAGCCTGATGGTGTGTGAAGTTTGTGAGCCAAATCGAGTTGTTCTCCAACAAGAACCACTCGGCTGATTCTTCTTCAATATGCGCTTCACCAACATGCAGTGTTTCCTTGATTGAATTAGCTCTCACACCAATATTTGCGCCTAGATCCTTTCTATTGAGGGCTATCTAAAAACTGCTTTGGCCCTGAAGTTGTCTGTGAATGTGGAGTTGGTGGCATGTGAAACCCGCATGTGGAGCCTTGGTTTTTGTGGGAAGCTCACCAAGCTTCATTTCAGTCCTAGGCACTCAAAGGGCATTAAGCCTAGAGTGTGAAAACTGAGTTTCCTTGAGAGCTGCTTGGAAGCCTGATGGTGTGTGAAGTTAGTGAGCCAAATGGAGTTGTTCTCCCACAAGAACCACTCCGCTGATTCTTCTTCAATATGCGCTTCATCAACATGCAGTGTTTCCTTGATCGAATTAGCTCTCACCCAATATTTGCACCTAGATCCTTTCTATTGAGGGCTATCTGTAATGGCTTTGGCGCTGAAGTTGTCTGTTTAAGTGGAGTTGGTGGCATGTGAAACCCGCATGTGGAGCATTGGTTTGTGTGGGATGCCTTACCATGTTAATTTCTAGATAATGCACCCAAAGGGCATTAAGCCTAGAGTGTGAAAACTGAGTTTCCTTGAGAGCTGCTTGGAAGCCTGATGGTGTGTGAAGGTAGTGAGCCAAATGGAGTTGTTCTCCCACAAGCACCACTCGGCTGATTCTTCTTCAATATGCGCTTCACCAACATGCAGTGTTTCCTTGATTGAATTAGCTCTCACCCAATATTTGCGTCTGGAGCCTTTGTAATGAGGGCTATCTGAAAACGGCTTTGGCGCTGAAGTTGCCTGTGAATGTGGAGTTGGTGACATGTGAAACCCGCATGTGGAGCATTGGTTTTTGTGGGATGCCCTACCCTGATCATTCCTAGATAAAGCACCCAAAGGGCATTAAGCCTAGAGTGTGAAAACTGATTTTCCTTGAGAGCTGCTTGGAAGCCTGATGGTGTGTGAAGTTAGTGAGCCAAATGGAGTTGTTCTCCCACAAGAACCACTCGGCTGGTTCTTCTACAATATGCGCTTCACCAACATGCAGTGTTTCCTTGATTGAATTTGCTCTCACACCAATATTTGCGCCTAGAACCTTTGTATTGAGGGCTATCTGAAAACGGCTTTGGCGCTGAAGTTGTCTGTGAATGTGGAGTTGGTGGCATGTGAAACCCGCATGTGGAGCATTGGTTTGTGTGGGAAGCTCACCAAGCTTCATTTTAGTCCTACATAATGCACTCAAAGGGCATTAAGCCTAGAGTGTGAAAACTGAGTTTCCTTGAGAGCTGCTTGGAAGCCTGATGGTGTGTGAAGTTAGTGAGCCAAATGGAGTTGTTCTCCCACAAGAACCACTCGGCTGATTCTTCTTCAATATGCGCTTCACCAACATGCAGTGTTGCCTTGATTGAATTAGCTCTCACACCAATATTTGCGCCTAGAGCCTTTGCATTGAGGGCTATCTGAAATCGGCTTTGGCGCTGAAGTTGTCTGTGAATGTGGAGTTGGTGGCATGTGAAACCCGCATGTGGAGCATTGGTTTGTGTGGGATGCTCTAACAGGTTCATTCCTACATAATGCACTCAAAAGGCATTAAGCCTAGAGTGCGAAAACTGAGTTTCCTTGAGAGCTGCTTGGAAGCCTGATGGTGTGTGAAGTTAGTGAGCCAAATGGAGTTGTTCTCCCACAAGAACCACTCGGCTGATTCTTCTTCAATATGCGCTTCACCAACATGCAATGTTTCCTTGATTGAATTAGCTCTCACAGCAATATTTGTGCCTAGAGCCTTTGCATTGAGGGCTATCTGAAAATGGCTTTGGCGCTGAAGTTGTCTGTGAATGTGGAGTTGGTGGCATGTGAAACCCGCATGTGGAGCATTGGTTTGTGTGGGATGCTCTACCAGGTTCATTCCTAGATAATGCACTCAAAGGGCATTAAGCCTAGAGTGTGAAAACTGAGTTTCCTTGAGAGCTGCTTGGAAGCCTGATGGTGTGTGAAGTTAGTGAGCCAAATGGAGTTGTTCTCCCACAAGAACCACTCGGCTGATTCTTCTTCAATATGCGCTTCACCAACATGCAGTGTTTCCTTGATTGAATTAGCTCTCACACAAATATTTGCACCTAGAACCTTTGTATTGAGGGCTATCTGAAAACGGCTTTGGCGCTGAAGTTGTCTGTGAATGTGGAGTTGGTGGCATGTGAAACCCGCATGTGGAGCATTGGTTTGTGTGGGAAGCTCACCAAGCTTCATTTCAGTCCTACATAATGCACTCAAAGGGCATTAAGCCTAGAGTGTGAAAACTGAGTTTCCTTGAGAGCTGCTTGGAAGCCTGATGGTGTGTGAAGTTAGTGAGCCAAATGGAGTTGTTCTCCCACAAGAACCACTCGGCTGATTCTTCTTCAATATGCGCTTCACCAACATGCAGTGTTGCCTTGATTGAATTAGCTCTCACACCAATATTTGCGCCTAGAGCCTTTGCATTGAGGGCTATCTGAAATCGGCTTTGGCGCTGAAGTTGTCTGTGAATGTGGAGTTGGTGGCATGTGAAACCCGCATGTGGAGCATTGGTTTGTGTGGGATGCTCTAACAGGTTCATTCCTACATAATGCACTCAAAAGGCATTAAGCCTAGAGTGCGAAAACTGAGTTTCCTTGAGAGCTGCTTGGAAGCCTGATGGTGTGTGAAGTTAGTGAGCCAAATGGAGTTGTTCTCCCACAAGAACCACTCGGCTAATTCTTCTTCAATATGCGCTTCACCAACATGCAGTGTTTCCTTGATTGAATTAGCTCTCACAGCAATATTTGTGCCTAGAGCCTTTGCATTGAGGGCTATCTGAAAACGGCTTCGGCGCTGAAGTTGTCTGTGAATGTGGAGTTGGTGGCATGTGAAACACGCATGTGGAGCATTGGTTTGTGTGGGATGCTCTACCAGGTTCATTCCTACATAATGCACTCAAAGGGCATTAAGCCTAGAGTGTGAAAACTGAGTTTCCTTGAGAGCTGCTTGGAAGCCTGATGGTGTGTGAAGTTAGTGAGCCAAATGGAGTTGTTCTCCCACAAGAACCACTCGGCTGATTCTTCTTCCATATGCGCTTCACCAACATGCAGTGTTTCCTTGATTGAATTAGCTCTCATACCAATATTTTCACCTAGAACCTTTGTATTGAGGGCTATCTGAAATGGCTTTGGCGCTGAAGTTGTCTGTGAATGTGGAGTTGGTGGCATGTGAAACCCGCATGTGGAGCATTGGTTTGTGTGGGAAGCTTACCAAGCTTCATTTCAGTCCTAGGCACTCAAAGGGCATTAAGCCTAGAGTGTGAAAACGAAGTTTCCTTGAGAGCTGCTTGGAAGCCTGACGGTTTGTGAAGTTAGTGAGCCAAATGGAGTTGTTCTCCCACAAGCACCACTCGGCTGATTCTTCTTCAATATGCGCTTCACCAACATGCAGTGTTTCCTTGATTGAATTAGCTCTCACACCAATATTTGCGTCTGGAGCCTTTGTATTGAGGGCTATCTGAAAACGGCTTTGGCGCTGAAGTTGTCTGTGAATGTGGAGTTGGTGGCATGTGAAACCCTCATGTGGAGCATTGGTTTGTGTGGGATTCCCTACCGTGATTATTCATAGATAATTCACCCACAGGGAATTAAGCATATAGTGTAAAACTGAGTTTCCTTGAGAGCTGCGTGGAAGCCTGATGGTGTGTGAAGTTTGTGAGCCAAATCGAGTTGTTCTCCAACAAGAACCACTCGGCTGATTCTTCTTCAATATGCGCTTCACCAACATGCAGTGTTTCCTTGATTGAATTAGCTCTCACACCAATATTTGCGCCTAGATCCTTTCTATTGAGGGCTATCTAAAAACTGCTTTGGCGCTGAAGTTGTCTGTGAATGTGGAGTTGGTGGCATGTGAAACCCGCATGTGGAGCCTTGGTTTTTGTGGGAAGCTCACCAAGCTTCATTTCAGTCCTAGGCACTCAAAGGGCATTAAGCCTAGAGTGTGAAAACTGAGTTTCCTTGAGAGCTGCTTGGAAGCCTGATGGTGTGTGAAGTTAGTGAGAAAAACGGAGTTGTTCTCCCACAAGAACCAATCGGCTGATTCTTCTTCCATATGCGCTTCACCAACATGCAGTGTTTCCTTGATTGAATTAGCTCTCACACCAATATTTGCGCCTAGAGTTTTGTATTGAGTGCTTTCTGAAAACGGCTTTGGCGCTGAAGTTGTCTGTGAATGTGGAATTGGTGGCATGTGAAACCCGCATGTGGAGCATTGGTTTGTGTGGGATGTTCTACCAGGTTCATTCCTAGATAATGCACCCAAAGGGCATTAAGCATAGAGTGTGAAAACTGAGTTTCCTTGACAGCTGCTTGGAAGCCTGATGGTGTGTGAAGTTAGTGAGCCAAACGGAGTTGTTCTCCCACAAGAACCACTCGGCTGATTCTTCTTCCATATGCGCTTCACCAACATGCAGTGTTTCCTTGATTGAATTAGCTCTCACAAAAATATTTGCGTCTGGAGCCTTTGTAATGAGCGCTATCTGAAAACGGCTTTGGCGCTGAAGTTGCCTGTGAATGTGGAGTTGGTGACATGTGAAACCCGCATGTGGAGCATTGGTTTTTGTGGGATGCCCTACCATGATCATTCCTAGATAATGCACCCAAAGGGCATTAAGCCTAGAGTGTGAAAACTGATTTTCCTTGAGAGCTGCTTGGAAGCCTGATGGTGTGTGAAGTTAGTGAGCCAAATGGAGTTGTTCTCCCACAAGAACCACTCGGCTGGTTCTTCTACAATATGCGCTTCACCAACATGCAGTGCTTCCTTGATTGAATTAGCTCTCACACCAATATTTGCACCTAGATCCTTTCTAATGAGGGCTATCTGAAAGCAGCTTTGGCACTGAAGTTGTCTGTTTAAGTGGAGTTGGTGACATGTGAAACCCGCATGTGGAGCATTGGTTTTTGTGGGATGCCCTACCATGATCATTCCTACATAATGCACCCACAGGGCATTAAGCCTAGAGTGTGAAAACTGAGTTTCCTTGAGAGCTGCTTGGAAGCCTGATGGTGTGTGAAGTTAGTGAGCCAAATGGAGTTGTTCTCCCACAAGAACCACTCGGCTGATTCTTCTTCCATATGCGCTTCACCAACATGCAGTGTTTCCTTGATTGAATTAGCTCTCATACCAATATTTTCACCTAGAACCTTTGTATTGAGGGCTATCTGAAATGGCTTTGGCGCTGAAGTTGTCTGTGAATGTGGAGTTGGTGGCATGTGAAACCCGCATGTGGAGCATTGGTTTGTGTGGGAAGCTTACCAAGCTTCATTTCAGTCCTAGGCACTCAAAGGGCATTAAGCCTAGAGTGTGAAAACGAAGTTTCCTTGAGAGCTGCTTGGAAGCCTGACGGTTTGTGAAGTTAGTGAGCCAAATGGAGTTGTTCTCCCACAAGCACCACTCGGCTGATTCTTCTTCAATATGCGCTTCACCAACATGCAGTGTTTCCTTGATTGAATTAGCTCTCACACCAATATTTGCGTCTGGAGCCTTTGTATTGAGGGCTATCTGAAAACGGCTTTTGCGCTGAAGTTGTCTGTGAATGTGGAGTTGGTGGCATGTGAAACCCTCATGTGGAGCATTGGTTTGTGTGGGATTCCCTACCGTGATTATTCATAGATAATTCACCCACAGGGAATTAAGCATATAGTGTAAAACTGAGTTTCCTTGAGAGCTGCGTGGAAGCCTGATGGTGTGTGAAGTTTGTGAGCCAAATCGAGTTGTTCTCCAACAAGAACCACTCGGCTGATTCTTCTTCAATATGCGCTTCACCAACATGCAGTGTTTCCTTGATTGAATTAGCTCTCACACCAATATTTGCGCCTAGATCCTTTCTATTGAGGGCTATCTAAAAACTGCTTTGGCCCTGAAGTTGTCTGTGAATGTGGAGTTGGTGGCATGTGAAACCCGCATGTGGAGCCTTGGTTTTTGTGGGAAGCTCACCAAGCTTCATTTCAGTCCTAGGCACTCAAAGGGCATTAAGCCTAGAGTGTGAAAACTGAGTTTCCTTGAGAGCTGCTTGGAAGCCTGATGGTGTGTGAAGTTAGTGAGCCAAATGGAGTTGTTCTCCCACAAGAACCACTCCGCTGATTCTTCTTCAATATGCGCTTCATCAACATGCAGTGTTTCCTTGATCGAATTAGCTCTCACCCAATATTTGCACCTAGATCCTTTCTATTGAGGGCTATCTGTAATGGCTTTGGCGCTGAAGTTGTCTGTTTAAGTGGAGTTGGTGGCATGTGAAACCCGCATGTGGAGCATTGGTTTGTGTGGGATGCCTTACCATGTTAATTTCTAGATAATGCACCCAAAGGGCATTAAGCCTAGAGTGTGAAAACTGAGTTTCCTTGAGAGCTGCTTGGAAGCCTGATGGTGTGTGAAGGTAGTGAGCCAAATGGAGTTGTTCTCCCACAAGCACCACTCGGCTGATTCTTCTTCAATATGCGCTTCACCAACATGCAGTGTTTCCTTGATTGAATTAGCTCTCACCCAATATTTGCGTCTGGAGCCTTTGTAATGAGGGCTATCTGAAAACGGCTTTGGCGCTGAAGTTGCCTGTGAATGTGGAGTTGGTGACATGTGAAACCCGCATGTGGAGCATTGGTTTTTGTGGGATGCCCTACCATGATCATTCCTAGATAATGCACCCAAAGGGCATTAAGCCTAGAGTGTGAAAACTGATTTTCCTTGAGAGCTGCTTGGAAGCCTGATGGTGTGTGAAGTTAGTGAGCCAAATGGAGTTGTTCTCCCACAAGCACCACTCGGCTGGTTCTTCTACAATATGCGCTTCACCAACATGCAGTGCTTCCTTGATTGAATTAGCTCTCACACCAATATTTGCACCTAGATCCTTTCTAATGAGGGCTATCTGAAAGCCGCTTTGGCACTGAAGTTGTCTGTGAATGTGGATTTGGTGGCATGTGAAACCCGCATGTGGAGCATTGGTTTGTGTGGGATGCCTTACCATGAACATTCCTAGATAATGCACCCAAAGGGCATTAAGCCTAGAGTGTGAAAACTGAGTTTCCTTGAGAGCTGCTTGGAAGCCTGATGGTGTGTGAAGTTAGTGAGCCAAATGGAGTTGTTCTCCCACAAGCACCACTCGGCTGATTCTTCTTCAATATGCGCTTCACCAACATGCAGTGTTTCCTTGATTGAATTAGCTCTCTCCCAATATTTGCGTCTGGAGCCTTTGTAATGAGGGCTATCTGAAAACGGCTTTGGCGCTGAAGTTGCCTGTGAATGTGGAGTTGGTGACATGTGAAACCCGCATGTGGAGCATTGGTTTTTGTGGGATGCCCTACCATGATCATTCCTAGATAATGCACCCAAAGGGCATTAAGCCTAGAGTGTGAAAACTGATTTTCCTTGAGAGCTGCTTGGAAGCCTGATGGTGTGTGAAGTTAGTGAGCCAAATGGAGTTGTTCTCCCACAAGCACCACTCGGCTGGTTCTTCTACAATATGCGCTTCACCAACATGCAGTGCTTCCTTGATTGAATTAGCTCTCACACCAATATTTGCACCTAGATCCTTTCTAATGAGGGCTATCTGAAAGCCGCTTTGGCACTGAAGTTGTCTGTGAATGTGGAGTTGGTGGCATGTGAAACCCGCATGTGGAGCATTGGTTTGTGTGGGATGCCTTACCATGAACATTCCTAGATAATGCACCCAAAGGGCATTAAGCCTAGAGTGTGAAAACTGAGTTTCCTTGAGAGCTGCTTGGAAGCCTGATGGTGTGTGAAGTTAGTGAGCCAATGGAGTTGTTCTCCCACAAGAACCACTCGGCTGATTCTTCAATATGCGCTTCACCAACATGCAGTGTTTCCTTGATTGAATTAGCTCTCATACCAATATTTCCACCTAGTACCTTTGTATTGAGGGCTATCTGAAAACGGCTTTGGCGCTGAAGTTGTCTGTGAATGTGGAGTTGGTGGCATGTGAAACCCGCATGTGGAGCATTGGTTTGTGTGGGAAGCTTACCAAGCTTCATTTCAGTCCTAGGCACTCAAAGGGCATTAAGCCTAGAGTGTGAAAACTGAGTTTCCTTGAGAGCTGCTTGGAAGCCTGATGGTGTGTGAAGTTAGTGAGCCAAATGGAGTTGTTCTCCCACAAGCACCACTCGGCTGATTCTTCTTCAATATGCGCTTCACCAACATGCAGTGTTTCCTTGATTGAATTAGCTCTCACACCAATATTTGCGTCTGGAGCCTTTGTATTGAGGGCTATCTGAAAAGTTCTTTGGCGCTGAAGTTGTCTGTGAATGTGGAGTTGGTGGCATGTGAAACCCTCATGTGGAGCATTGGTTTGTGTGGGATGCCCTACCGTGATTATTCATAGATAATTCACCCAAAGGGCATTAAGCATATAGTGTAAAACTGAGTTTCCTTGAGAGCTGCTTGGAAGCCTGATGGTGTGTGAAGTTTGTGAGCCAAATGGAGTTGTTCTCCAACAAGAACCACTCGGCTGATTCTTCAATATGCGCTTCACCAACATGCAGTGTTTCCTTGATTGAATTAGCTCTCACACCAATATTTGCGTCTGGAGCCTTTGTAATGAGCGCTATCTGAAAACGGCTTTGGCGCTGAAGTTGCCTGTGAATGTGGAGTTGGTGACATGTGAAACCCGCATGTGGAGCATTGGTTTTTGTGGGATGCCCTACCATGATCATTCCTAGATAATGCACCCAAAGGGCATTAAGCCTAGAGTGTGAAAACTGATTTTCCTTGAGAGCTGCTTGGAAGCCTGATGGTGTGTGAAGTTAGTGAGCCAAATGGAGTTGTTCTCCCACAAGCACCACTCGGCTGGTTCTTCTACAATATGCGCTTCACCAACATGCAGTGCTTCCTTGATTGAATTAGCTCTCACACCAATATTTGCACCTAGAGCCTTTCTAATGAGGGCTATCTGAAAACGGCTTTGGCGCTGAAGTTGTCTGTGAATGTGGATTTGGTGGCATGTGAAACCCGCATGTGGAGCATTGGTTTGTGTGGGAAGCTCACCATGCTTCATTTCAATCCTAGGCACTCATAGGGCATTAAGCATAGAGTGTGAAAACTGAGTTTCCTTGAGAGCTGCTTGGAAGCCTGATGGTGTGTGAAGTTAGTGAGCCAAATGGAGCTGTTCTCCCACAAGAACCACTCGGCTGATTCTTCTTCCATATGCGCTTCACCAACATGCAGTGTTTCCTTGATTGAATTAGCTGTCACACCAATATTTGCACCTAGAGTTTTGTATTGAGTGCTTTCTGAAAATGGCTTTGGCGCTGAAGTTGTCTGTGAATGTGGAGTTGGTGGCATGTGAAACCCGCATGTGGAGCATTGGTTTGTGTGGGAAGCTCACCATGCTTCATTTCAATCCTAGGCACTCATAGGGCATTAAGCATAGAGTGTGAAAACTGAGTTTCCTTGAGAGCTGCTTGGAAGCCTGATGGTGTGTGAAGTTAGTGAGCCAAATGGAGTTGTTCTCCCACAAGCACCACTCTGCTGATTCTTCTTCAATATGCGCTTCACCAATATGCAGTGTTTCCTTGATTGAATTAGCTCTCACAACAATATTTCCACCGAGAGTTATGTATTGAGTGCTTTCTGAAAACGGCTTTGGCGCTGAAGTTGTCTGTGAATGTGGAGTTGGTGGCATTTGAAACCCGCATGTGGAGCATTGGTTTGTGTGGGAAGCTCACCAAGCTTCATTTCAGTCCTAGGCACTCAAAGGGCATTAAGCCAAGAGTGTGAAAACTGAGTTTCCTTGAGAGCTGCTTGGAAGCCTGATGGTGTGTGAAGTTAGTGAGCCAAATGGAGTTGTTCTCCCACAAGCACCACTCGGCTGATTCTTCTTCAATATGCGCTTCACCAACATGCAGTGTTTCCTTGATTGAATTAGCTCTCACAACAATATTTGCGTCTGGAGACTTTGTAATGAGCGCTATCTGAAAACGGCTTTGGCGCTGAAGTTGTCTGTGAATGTGGAGTTGGTGGCATGTGAAACCCGCATGTGGAGCATTGGTTTGTGTGGGATGCCCTACCATGATCATTCATAGATAATTCACCCAAAGGGCATTAAGCCTAGAGTGTGAAAACTGAGTTTCCTTGAGAGCTGGTTGGAAGCCTGATGGTGTGTGAAGTTAGTGAGCCAAATGGAGTTGTTCTCCCACAAGAGCCACTCAGCTGATTCTTCAATATGCGCTTCACAAACATGCAGTGTTTCCTTGATTGAATTAGCTCTCACACCAATATTTCCACCTAGAGCCTTTGTACTGAGGGCTATCTGAAATGGCTTTGGCGCTGAAGTTGTCTGTGAATGTGGAGTTGGTGGCATGTGAAACCCGCATGTGGAGCATTGGTTTGTGTGGGAAGCTCACCAAGCTTCATTTCAGACCTAGGCACTCAAAGGGCATTAAGCATAGAGTGTGAAAACTGAGTTTCCTTGAGAGCTGCTTGGAAGCCTGATGGTGTGTGAAGTTAGTGAGCCAAATGGAGTTGTTCTCCCACAAGAGCCACTCGGCTGATTCTTCAATATGCGCTTCACCAACATGCAGTGTTTCCTTGATTGAATTAGCTCTCACACCAATATTTGCACCTAGATCCTTTCTAATGAGGGCTATCTGAAAGCAGCTTTGGCACTGAAGTTGTCTGTTTAAGTGGAGTTGGTGACATGTGAAACCCGCATGTGGAGCATTGGTTTTTGTGGGATGCCCTACCATGATCATTCCTAGATAATGCACCCAAAGGGCATTAAGCCTAGAGTGTGAAAACTGATTTTCCTTGAGAGCTGCTTGGAAGCCTGATGGTGTGTGAAGTTAGTGAGCCAAATGGAGTTGTTCTCCCACAAGAACCACTCCGCTGATTCTTCTTCAATATGCGCTTCATCAACATGCAGTGTTTCCTTGATCGAATTAGCTCTCACCCAATATTTGCACCTAGATCCTTTCTATTGAGGGCTATCTGTAATGGCTTTGGCGCTGAAGTTGTCTGTTTAAGTGGAGTTGGTGGCATGTGAAACCCGCATGTGGAGCATTGGTTTGTGTGGGATGCCTTACCATGTTAATTTCTAGATAATGCACCCAAAGGGCATTAAGCCTAGAGTGTGAAAACTGAGTTTCCTTGAGAGCTGCTTGGAAGCCTGATGGTGTGTGAAGGTAGTGAGCCAAATGGAGTTGTTCTCCCACAAGCACCACTCGGCTGATTCTTCTTCAATATGCGCTTCACCAACATGCAGTGTTTCCTTGATTGAATTAGCTCTCACCCAATATTTGCGTCTGGAGCCTTTGTAATGAGGGCTATCTGAAAACGGCTTTGGCGCTGAAGTTGCCTGTGAATGTGGAGTTGGTGACATGTGAAACCCGCATGTGGAGCATTGGTTTGTGTGGGATGCCCTACCATGATCATTCCTAGATAATGCACCCAAAGGGCATTAAGCCTAGAGTGTGAAAACTGATTTTCCTTGAGAGCTGCTTGGAAGCCTGATGGTGTGTGAAGTTAGTGAGCCAAATGGAGTTGTTCTCCCACAAGCACCACTCGGCTGGTTCTTCTACAATATGCGCTTCACCAACATGCAGTGCTTCCTTGATTGAATTAGCTCTCACACCAATATTTGCACCTAGATCCTTTCTAATGAGGGCTATCTGAAAGCCGCTTTGGCACTGAAGTTGTCTGTGAATGTGGAGTTGGTGGCATGTGAAACCCGCATGTGGAGCATTGGTTTGTGTGGGATGCCTTACCATGAACATTCCTAGATAATGCACCCAAAGGGCATTAAGCCTAGAGTGTGAAAACTGAGTTTCCTTGAGAGCTGCTTGGAAGCCTGATGGTGTGTGAAGTTAGTGAGCCAAATGGAGTTGTTCTCCCACAAGCACCACTCGGCTGATTCTTCTTCAATATGCGCTTCACCAACATGCAGTGTTGCCTTGATTGAATTAGCTCTCTCCCAATATTTGCGTCTGGAGCCTTTGTAATGAGGGCTATCTGAAAACGGCTTTGGCGCTGAAGTTGCCTGTGAATGTGGAGTTGGTGACATGTGAAACCCGCATGTGGAGCATTGGTTTTTGTGGGATGCCCTACCATGATCATTCCTAGATAATGCACCCAAAGGGCATTAAGCCTAGAGTGTGAAAACTGATTTTCCTTGAGAGCTGCTTGGAAGCCTGATGGTGTGTGAAGTTAGTGAGCCAAATGGAGTTGTTCTCCCACAAGCACCACTCGGCTGGTTCTTCTACAATATGCGCTTCACCAACATGCAGTGCTTCCTTGATTGAATTAGCTCTCACACCAATATTTGCACCTAGATCCTTTCTAATGAGGGCTATCTGAAAGCCGCTTTGGCACTGAAGTTGTCTGTGAATGTGGATTTGGTGGCATGTGAAACCCGCATGTGGAGCATTGGTTTGTGTGGGATGCCTTACCATGAACATTCCTAGATAATGCACCCAAAGGGCATTAAGCCTAGAGTGTGAAAACTGAGTTTCCTTGAGAGCTGCTTGGAAGCCTGATGGTGTGTGAAGTTAGTGAGCCAATGGAGTTGTTCTCCCACAAGAACCACTCGGCTGATTCTTCAATATGCGCTTCACCAACATGCAGTGTTTCCTTGATTGAATTAGCTCTCATACCAATATTTCCACCTAGTACCTTTGTATTGAGGGCTATCTGAAAACGGCTTTGGCGCTGAAGTTGTCTGTGAATGTGGAGTTGGTGGCATGTGAAACCCGCATGTGGAGCATTGGTTTGTGTGGGAAGCTTACCAAGCTTCATTTCAGTCCTAGGCACTCAAAGGGCATTAAGCCTAGAGTGTGAAAACTGAGTTTCCTTGAGAGCTGCTTGGAAGCCTGATGGTGTGTGAAGTTAGTGAGCCAAATGGAGTTGTTCTCCCACAAGCACCACTCGGCTGATTCTTCTTCAATATGCGCTTCACCAACATGCAGTGTTTCCTTGATTGAATTAGCTCTCACACCAATATTTGCGTCTGGACCCTTTGTATTGAGGGCTATCTGAAAACGGCTTTGGCGCTGAAGTTGTCTGTGAATGTGGAGTTGGTGGCATGTGAAACCCTCATGTGGAGCATTGGTTTGTGTGGGATGCCCTACCGTGATTATTCATAGATAATTCACCCAAAGGGCATTAAGCATATAGTGTAAAACTGAGTTTCCTTGAGAGCTGCTTGGAAGCCTGATGGTGTGTGAAGTTTGTGAGCCAAATGGAGTTGTTCTCCAACAAGAACCACTCGGCTGATTCTTCAATATGCGCTTCACCAACATGCAGTGTTTCCTTGATTGAATTAGCTCTCACACCAATATTTGCGTCTGGAGCCTTTGTAATGAGCGCTATCTGAAAACGGCTTTGGTGCTGAAGTTGCCTGTGAATGTGGAGTTGGTGACATGTGAAACCCGCATGTGGAGCATTGGTTTTTGTGGGATGCCCTACCATGATCATTCCTAGATAATGCACCCAAAGGGCATTAAGCCTAGAGTGTGAAAACTGATTTTCCTTGAGAGCTGCTTGGAAGCCTGATGGTGTGTGAAGTTTGTGAGCCAAATGGAGTTGTTCTCCCACAAGCACCACTCGGCTGGTTCTTCTACAATATGCGCTTCACCAACATGCAGTGCTTCCTTGATTGAATTAGCTCTCACACCAATATTTGCACCTAGAGCCTTTCTAATGAGGGCTATCTGAAAACGGCTTTGGCGCTGAAGTTGTCTGTGAATGTGGATTTGGTGGCATGTGAAACCCGCATGTGGAGCATTGGTTTGTGTGGGAAGCTCACCATGCTTCATTTCAATCCTAGGCACTCATAGGGCATTAAGCCTAGAGTGTGAAAACTGAGTTTCCTTGAGAGCTGCTTGGAAGCCTGATGGTGTGTGAAGTTAGTGAGCCAAATGGAGCTGTTCTCCCACAAGAACCACTCGGCTGATTCTTCTTCCATATGCGCTTCACCAACATGCAGTGTTTCCTTGATTGAATTAGCTGTCACACCAATATTTGCACCTAGAGTTTTGTATTGAGTGCTTTCTGAAAATGGCTTTGGCGCTGAAGTTGTCTGTGAATGTGGAGTTGGTGGCATGTGAAACCCGCATGTGGAGCATTGGTTTGTGTGGGAAGCTCACCATGCTTCATTTCAATCCTAGGCACTCATAGGGCATTAAGCATAGAGTGTGAAAACTGAGTTTCCTTGAGAGCTGCTTGGAAGCCTGATGGTGTGTGAAGTTAGTGAGCCAAATGGAGTTGTTCTCCCACAAGCACCACTCTGCTGATTCTTCTTCAATATGCGCTTCACCAATATGCAGTGTTTCCTTGATTGAATTAGCTCTCACAACAATATTTCCACCGAGAGTTATGTATTGAGTGCTTTCTGAAAACGGCTTTGGCGCTGAAGTTGTCTGTGAATGTGGAGTTGGTGGCATTTGAAACCCGCATGTGGAGCATTGGTTTGTGTGGGAAGCTCACCAAGCTTCATTTCAGTCCTAGGCACTCAAAGGGCATTAAGCCTAGAGTGTGAAAACTGAGTTTCCTTGAGAGCTGCTTGGAAGCCTGATGGTGTGTGAAGTTAGTGAGCCAAATGGAGTTGTTCTCCCACAAGCACCACTCGGCTGATTCTTCTTCAATATGCGCTTCACCAACATGCAGTGTTTCCTTGATTGAATTAGCTCTCACAACAATATTTGCGTCTGGAGACTTTGTAATGAGCGCTATCTGAAAACGGCTTTGGCGCTGAAGTTGTCTGTGAATGTGGAGTTGGTGGCATGTGAAACCCGCATGTGGAGCATTGGTTTGTGTGGGATGCCCTACCATGATCATTCATAGATAATTCACCCAAAGGGCATTAAGCCTAGAGTGTGAAAACTGAGTTTCCTTGAGAGCTGGTTGGAAGCCTGATGGTGTGTGAAGTTAGTGAGCCAAATGGAGTTGTTCTCCCACAAGAGCCACTCGGCTGATTCTTCAATATGCGCTTCACAAACATGCAGTGTTTCCTTGATTGAATTAGCTCTCACACCAATATTTCCACCTAGAGCCTTTGTACTGAGGGCTACCTGAAATGGCTTTGGCGCTGAAGTTGTCTGTGAATGTGGAGTTGGTGGCATGTGAAACCCGCATGTGGAGCATTGGTTTGTGTGGGAAGCTCACCAAGCTTCATTTCAGACCTAGGCACTCAAAGGGCATTAAGCATAGAGTGTGAAAACTGAGTTTCCTTGAGAGCTGCTTGGAAGCCTGATGGTGTGTGAAGTTAGTGAGCCAAATGGAGTTGTTCTCCCACAAGCACCACTCTGCTGATTCTTCTTCAATATGCGCTTCACCAACATGCAGTGTTTCCTTGATTGAATTAGCTCTCACACCAATATTTGCATCTAGAGCCTTTGTATTGAGAGCTATCTGAAATGGCTTTGGCACTGAAGTTGTCTGTGAATGTAGAGTTGGTGGCATGTGAAACCTGCATGTGGAGCATTGGTTTGTGTGGGATGCCTTACCATGTACATTCCTAGATAATGCAACCAAAGGGCATTAAGCCTATAGTGTGAAACCTGAGTTTCCTTGAGAGCTGCTTGGAAGCCTGATGGTGTGTGAAGTTAGTGAGCCAAATGAAGTTGTTCTCCCACAAGAACCACTCGGCTGATACTTCTTCAATATGCGCTTCACCAACATGCAGTGTTTCCTTGATTGAATTAGCTCTCACACCAATATTTGCGTCTGGAGCCTTTGTATTGAGGGCTATCAGAAAAGGGCTTTGGCGCTGAAGTTGTCTGTGAATGTGGAGTTGGTGGCATGTGATACCCTCATGTGGAGCATTGGTTTGTGTGGGATGCCCTACCGTGATCATTCATAGATAATTCACCCACAGGGCATTAAGCATAGAGTGTGAAAACTGAGTTTCCTTGAGAGCTGCTTGGAAGCCTGATGGTGTGTGAAGTTAGTGAGCCAAATGGAGTTGTTCTCCCACAAGAACCACTCGGCTGATTCTTCAATATGCGCTTCACCAACATGCAGTGTTTCCTTGATTGAATTAGCTGTCACACCAATATTTGCACCTAGAGCCTTTGTATTGAGGGTTATCTGAAATGGCTTTGGTGCTGAAGTTGTCTGTGAATGTGGAGTTGGTGGCATGTGAAACCCGCATGTGGAGCATTGGTTTGTGTGGGAAGCTCACCAAGCTTCATTTCAGTCCTAGGCACTCAAAGGGCATTAAGCATAGAGTGTGAAAACTGGGTTTCCTTGAGAGCTGCTTGGAAGCCTGATGGTGTGTGAAGTTAGTGAGCCAAATGGAGTTGTTCTCCCACAAGCACCACTCTGCTGATTCTTCTTCAATATGCGCTTCACCAATATGCAGTGTTTCCTTGATTGAATTAGCTCTCACAACAATATTTCCACCGAGAGTTATGTATTGAGTGCTTTCTGAAAACGGCTTTGGTGCTGAAGTTCTCTGTGAATGTGGAGTTGGTGGCATTTGAAACCCGCATGTGGAGCATTTTTTTTTGTGTGGGAAGCTCACCAAGCTTCATTTCAGTCCTAGGCACTCAAAGGGCATTAAGCCTAGAGTGTGAATACTGAGTTTCCTTGAGAGCTGCTTGGAAGCCTGATGGTGTGTGAAGTTAGTGAGCCAAATGGAGTTGTTCTCCCACAAGAACCACTCCGCTGATTCTTCTTCAATATGCGCTTCATCAACATGCAGTGTTTCCTTGATCGAATTAGCTCTCACCCAATATTTCCACCTAGAGCCTTTCTATTGAGGGCTATCTGTAATGGCTTTGGCGCTGAAGTTGTCTGTTTAAGTGGAGTTGGTGGCATGTGAAACCCGCATGTGGAGCATTGGTTTGTGTGGGATGCCTTACCATGTTAATTTCTAGATAATGCACCCAAAGGGCATTAAGCCTAGAGTGTGAAAACTGAGTTTCCTTGAGAGCTGCTTGGAAGCCTGATGGTGTGTGAAGGTAGTGAGCCAAATGGAGTTGTTCTCCCACAAGCACCACTCGGCTGATTCTTCTTCAATATGCGCTTCACCAACATGCAGTGTTTCCTTGATTGAATTAGCTCTCACCCAATATTTGCGTCTGGAGCCTTTGTAATGAGGGCTATCTGAAAACGGCTTTGGCGCTGAAGTTGCCTGTGAATGTGGAGTTGGTGACATGTGAAACCCGCATGTGGAGCATTGGTTTTTGTGGGATGCCCTACCATGATCATTCCTAGATAATGCACCCAAAGGGCATTAAGCCTAGAGTGTGAAAACTGATTTTCCTTGAGAGCTGCTTGGAAGCCTGATGGTGTGTGAAGTTAGTGAGCCAAATGGAGTTGTTCTCCCACAAGCACCACTCGGCTGGTTCTTCTACAATATGCGCTTCACCAACATGCATTGCTTCCTTGATTGAATTAGCTCTCACACCAATATTTGCACCTAGATCCTTTCTAATGAGGGCTATCTGAAAGCCGCTTTGGCACTGAAGTTGTCTGTGAATGTGGAGTTGGTGGCATGTGAAACCCGCATGTGGAGCATTGGTTTGTGTGGGATGCCTTACCATGAACATTCCTAGATAATGCACCCAAAGGGCATTAAGCCTAGAGTGTGAAAACTGAGTTTCCTTGAGAGCTGCTTGGAAGCCTGATGGTGTGTGAAGTTAGTGAGCCAAATGGAGTTGTTCTCCCACAAGCACCACTCGGCTGATTCTTCTTCAATATGCGCTTCACAAACATGCAGTGTTTCCTTGATTGAATTAGCTCTCACCCAATATTTGCGTCTGGAGCCTTTGTAATGAGGGCTATCTGAAAACGGCTTTGGCGCTGAAGTTGCCTGTGAATGTGGAGTTGGTGACATGTGAAACCCGCATGTGGAGCATTGGTTTTTGTGGGATGCCCTACCATGATCATTCCTAGATAATGCACCCAAAGGGCATTAAGCCTAGAGTGTGAAAACTGATTTTCCTTGAGAGCTGCTTGGAAGCCTGATGGTGTGTGAAGTTAGTGAGCCAAATGGAGTTGTTCTCCCACAAGCACCACTCGGCTGGTTCTTCTACAATATGCGCTTCACCAACATGCAGTGCTTCCTTGATTGAATTAGCTCTCACACCAATATTTGCACCTAGATCCTTTCTAATGAGGGCTATCTGAAAGCCGCTTTGGCACTGAAGTTGTCTGTGAATGTGGAGTTGGTGGCATGTGAAACCCGCATGTGGAGCATTGGTTTGTGTGGGATGCCTTACCATGAACATTCCTAGATAATGCACCCAAAGGGCATTAAGCCTAGAGTGTGAAAACTGAGTTTCCTTGAGAGCTGCTTGGAAGCCTGATGGTGTGTGAAGTTAGTGAGCCAAATGGAGTTGTTCTCCCACAAGAACCACTCGGCTGATTCTTCAATATGCGCTTCACCAACATGCAGTGTTTCCTTGATTGAATTAGCTCTCATACCAATATTTCCACCTAGAACCTTTGTATTGAGGGCTATCTGAAATGGCTTTGGCGCTGAAGTTGTCTGTGAATGTGGAGTTGGTGGCATGTGAAACCCGCATGTGGAGCATTGGTTTGTGTGGGAAGCTTACCAAGCTTCATTTCAGTCCTAGGCACTCAAAGGGCATTAAGCCTAGAGTGTGAAAACTGAGTTTCCTTGAGAGCTGCTTGGAAGCCTGATGGTGTGTGAAGTTAGTGAGCCAAATGGAGTTGTTCTCCCACAAGCACCACTCGGCTGATTCTTCTTCAATATGCGCTTCACCAACATGCAGTGTTTCCTTGATTGAATTAGCTCTCACACCAATATTTGCGTCTGGAGCCTTTGTATTGAGGGCTATCTGAAAAGTTCTTTGGCGCTGAAGTTGTCTGTGAATGTGGAGTTGGTGGCATGTGAAACCCGCATGTGGAGCATTGGTTTGTGTGGGATGCCCTATCGTGATTATTCATAGATAATTCACCCAAAGGGCATTCAGCATATAGTGTAAAACTGAGTTTCCTTGAGAGCTGCTTGGAAGCCTGATGGTGTGTGAAGTTTGTGAGCCAAATGGAGTTGTTCTCCAACAAGAACCACTCGGCTGATTCTTCAATATGCGCTTCACCAACATGCAGTGTTTCCTTGATTGAATTAGCTCTCACACCAATATTTGCGTCTGGAGCCTTTGTAATGAGCGCTATCTGAAAACGGCTTTGGCGCTGAAGTTGCCTGTGAATGTGGAGTTGGTGACATGTGAAATCCGCATGTGGAGCATTGGTTTTTGTGGGATGCCCTACCATGATCATTCCTAGATAATGCACCCAAAGGCCATTAAGCATAGAGTGTGAAAACTGATTTTCCTTGAGAGCTGCTTGGAAGCCTGATGGTGTGTGAAGTTAGTGAGCCAAATGGAGTTGTTCTCCCACAAGCACCACTCGGCTGGTTCTTCTACTATATGCGCTTCACCAACATGCAGTGCTTCCTTGATTGAATTAGCTCTCACAAGAATATTTGCACCTAGAGCCTTTCTAATGAGGGCTATCTGAAAGCCGCTTTGGCACTGAAGTTGTCTGTGAATGTGGAGTTGGTGGCATGTGAAACCCGCATGTGAAGCATTGGTTTGTGTGGGATGCCCTACCATGATCATTCATAGATAATTCACCCAAAGGGCATTAAGCCTAGAGTGTGAAAACTGAGTTTCCTTGAGAGCTGGTTGGAAGCCTGATGGTGTGTGAAGTTAGTGAGCCAAATGGAGTTGTTCTCCCACAAGAGCCACTCGGCTGATTCTTCAATATGCGCTTCACAAACATGCAGTGTTTCCTTGATTGAATTAGCTCTCACACCAATATTTCCACCTAGAGCCTTTGTACTGAGGGCTATCTGAAATGGCTTTGGCGCTGAAGTTGTCTGTGAATGTGGAGTTGATGGCATGTGAAACCCGCATGTGGAGCATTGGTTTGTGTGGGAAGCTCACCAAGCTTCATTTCAGTCCTAGGCACTCAAAGGGCATTAAGCATAGAGTGTGAAAACTGAGTTTCCTTGAGAGCTGCTTGGAAGCCTGATGGTGTGTGAAGTTAGTGAGCCAAATGGAGTTGTTCTCCCACAAGCACCACTCTGCTGATTCTTCTTCAATATGCGCTTCACCAACATGCAGTGTTTCCTTGATTGAATTAGCTCTCACACCAATATTTGCATCTAGAGCCTTTGTATTGAGAGCTATCTGAAATGGCTTTGGCACTGAAGTTGTCTGTGAATGTAGAGTTGGTGGCATGTGAAACCTGCATGTGGAGCATTGGTTTGTGTGGGATGCCTTACCATGTACATTCCTAGATAATGCAACCAAAGGGCATTAAGCCTATAGTGTGAAACCTGAGTTTCCTTGAGAGCTGCTTGGAAGCCTGATGGTGTGTGAAGTTAGTGAGCCAAATGAAGTTGTTCTCCCTCAAGAACCACTCGGCTGATTCTTCTTCAATATGCGCTTCACCAACATGCAG
Organism: Ochotona princeps; assembly: GCF_030435755.1. Lineage (NCBI taxonomy): Eukaryota > Metazoa > Chordata > Mammalia > Lagomorpha > Ochotonidae > Ochotona > Ochotona princeps. The sequence continues at coordinate 40,090 of NW_026696302.1, read as the reverse complement.
TGTTTCCTTGATTGAATTAGCTCTCACACCAATATTTGCGTCTGGAGCCTTTGTATTGAGGGCTATCAGAAAAGGGCTTTGGCGCTGAAGTTGTCTGTGAATGTGGAGTTGGTGGCATGTGATACCCTCATGTGGAGCATTGGTTTTTGTGGGATGCCCTACCGTGATCATTCATAGATAATTCACCCACAGGGCATTAAGCATAGAGTGTGAAAACTGAGTTTCCTTGAGAGCTGCTTGGAAGCCTGATGGTGTGTGAAGTTAGTGAGCCAAATGGAGTTGTTCTCCCACAAGAACCACTCGGCTGATTCTTCAATATGTGCTTCACCAACATGCAGTGTTTCCTTGATTGAATTAGCTCTCACACCAATATTTCCACCTAGAGCCTTTGTATTGAGGGTTATCTGAAATGGCTTTGGTGCTGAAGTTGTCTGTGAATGTGGAGTTGGTGGCATGTGAAACCCGCATGTGGAGCATTGGTTTGTGTGGGAAGCTCACCAAGCTTCATTTCAGTCCTAGGCACTCAAAGGGCATTAAGCATAGAGTGTGAAAACTGGGTTTCCTTGAGAGCTGCTTGGAAGCCTGATGGTGTGTGAAGTTAGTGAGCCAAATGGAGTTGTTCTCCCCAAGCACCACTCGGCTGATTCTTCTTCAATATGCGCTTCACCAACATGCAGTGTTTCCTTGATTGAATTAGCTCTCACACCAATATTTGCGTCTGGAGCCTTTGTATTGAGGGCTCTCTGAAAACGGCTTTGGCGCTGAAGTTGTCTGTGAATGTAGAGTTGGTGGCATGTGAAACCCGCATGTGGAGCATTGGTTTGTGTGGAATGCCTTACCATGCACATTCCTAGATAATGCACCCAAAGGGCATTAAGCCTAGAGTGTGAAAACTGAGTTTCCTTGAGAGCTGGTTGGAAGCCTGATGGTGTGTGAAGTTAGTGAGCCAAATGGAGTTGTTCTCCCACAAGCACCACTCGCCTGGTTCTCCTTCAATATGCGCTTCACAAACATGCAGTGTTTCCTTGATTGAATTAGCTCTCACACCAATATTTGCGTCTGGAGCCTTTGTATTGAGGGCTATCAGAAAAGGGCTTTGGCGCTGAAGTTGTCTGTGAATGTGGAGTTGGTGGCATGTGATACCCTCATGTGGAGCATTGGTTTGTGTGGGATGCCCTACCGTGATCATTCATAGATAATTCACCCACAGGGCATTAAGCATAGAGTGTGAAAACTGAGTTTCCTTGAGAGCTGCTTGGAAGCCTGATGGTGTGTGAAGTTAGTGAGCCAAATGGAGTTGTTCTCCCACAAGAACCACTCGGCTGACTCTTCAATATGCGCTTCACCAACATGCAGTGTTTCCTTGATTGAATTAGCTCTCACACCAATATTTCCACCTAGAGCCTTTGTATTGAGGGTTATCTGAAATGGCTTTGGCGCTGAAGTTGTCTGTGAATGTGGAGTTGGTGGCATGTGAAACCCACATGTGGAGCATTGGTTTGTGTGGGAAGCTCACCAAGCTTCATTTCAGTCCTAGGCACTCAAAGGGCATTAAGCATAGAGTGTGAAAACTGGGTTTCCTTGAGAGCTGCTTGGAAGCCTGATGGTGTGTGAAGTTAGTGAGCCAAATGGAGTTGTTCTCCCACAAGCACCACTCGGCTGATTCTTCTTCAATATGCGCTTCACCAACATGCAGTGTTTCCTTGATTGAATTAGCTCTCACACCAATATTTGCACCTAGAGCCTTTGTATTGAGAGCTATCTGAAATGGCTTTGGCGCTGAAGTTGTCTGTGAATGTGGAGTTGGTGGCATGTGAAACCCGCATGTGGAGCATTGGTTTGTGTGGGAAGCTCACCAAGCTTCATTTCAGTCCTAGGCACTCAAAGGGCATTAAGCCTAGAGTGTGAAAACTGAGTTTCCTTGAGAGCTGGTTGGAAGCCTGATGGTGTGTGAAGTTAGTGAGCCAAATGGAGTTGTTCTCCCCAAGCACCACTCGGCTGATTCTTCTTCAATATGCGCTTCACCAACATGCAGTGTTTCCTTGATTGAATTAGCTCTCACACCAATATTTGCGTCTGGAGCCTTTGTATTGAGGGCTCTCTGAAAACGGCTTTGGCGCTGAAGTTGTCTGTGAATGTAGAGTTGGTGGCATGTGAAACCCGCATGTGGAGCATTGGTTTGTGTGGGATGCCTTACCATGCACATTCCTAGAAAATGCACCCAAAGGGCATTAAGCCTAGAGTGTGAAAACTGAGTTTCCTTGAGAGCTGGTTGGAAGCCTGATGGTGTGTGAAGTTAGTGAGCCAAATGGAGTTGTTCTCCCACAAGCACCACTCGGCTGATTTTTCTTCAACATGCCCTTCACCAACATGCAGTGTTTCCTTGATTGAATTAGCTCTCACAACAATATTTGCGTCTGGAGCCTTTGTAATGAGCGCTATCTGAAAACGGCTTTGGCGCTGAAGTTGTCTGTGAATGTGGAGTTGGTGGCATGTGAAACCCACATGTGGAGGATTGGTTTGTGTGGGAAGCTCACCAAGCTTCATTTTAGTCCTAAGCACTCAAAGGGCATTAAGCATAGAGTGTGAAAACTGAGTTTCCTTGAGAGCTGCTTGGAAGCCTGATGGTGTGTGAAGTTAGTGAGCCAAATGGAGTTGTTCTCCCACAAGCACCACTCGGCTGATTCTTCTTCAATATGCGCTTCACCAACATGCAGTGTTTCCTTGATTGAATTAGCTCTCACACCAATATTTGCGTCTGGAGCCTTTGTATTGAGGGCTCCCTGAAAACGGCTTTGGCGCTGAAGTTGTCTGTGAATGTAGAGTTGGTGGCATGTGAAACCCGCATGTGGAGCATTGGTTTGTGTGGGATGCCTTACCATGTACATTCCTAGATAATGCACCCAAAGGGCATTAAGCCTAGAGTGTGAAAATTGAGTTTAATTGAGAGCTGGTTGGAAGCCTGATGGTGTGTGAAGTTAGTGAGCCAAATGGAGTTGTTCTCCAACAAGCACCACTCGGCTGATTCTTCTTCAATATGCGCTTCACCAACATGCAGTGTTTCCTTGATTGAATTAGCTCTCACACCAATATTTGCACCTGGAGCCTTTATATTGAGGGCTCTCTGAAAACAGCTTTGGCGCTGAAGTTGTCTGTGAATGTGGAGTTGCTGGCATGTGAAACCCGCATGTGGAGCATTGGTTTGTGTGGGAAGCTCACCAAGTTTCATTTCAGTCCTAGGCACTCAAAGGGCATTAAGCCTAGAGTGTGAAAACTGAGTTTCCTTGAGAGCTGCTTGGAAGCCTGATGGTGTGTGAAGTTAGTGAGCCAAATGGAGTTGTTCTCCCACAAGCACCACTCGGCTGATTCTTCAATATGTGCTTCACCAACATGCAGTGTTTCCTTGATTGAATTAGCTCTCACACCAATATTTGCCTCTAGAGCCTTTGTAATGAGCTCTATCTGAAAACGGCTTTGGCGCTGAAGTTGTCTGTGAATGTGGAGTTGGTGGCATGTGAAACTCACATGTGGAGCATTGGTTTGTGTGGGAAGCTCAACAAGCTTCATTTCAGTCCCAGGCACTCAAAGGGCGTTAAGCATAGAGTGTGAAAACTGAGTTTCATTGAGAACTGCTTGGAAGCCTGATGGTGCGTGAAGTTAGTGAGCCAAATGGAGTTGTTCTCCCACAAGCACCAATCGGCTGAGTCTTCTTCTATATGCGCTTCACCAACATGCAGTGTTTCCTTGATTGAATTAGCTCTCACACCAATATTTGCGCCTAGAGCCTTTGTATTGAGGGCTATCTGAAATGGCTTTGGCGCTGAAGTTGTCTGTGAATGTGGAGTTGGTGGCATGTGAAACCCGCATGTGGAGCATTGGTTTTTGTGGGATGCCTTACCATGTACATTCCTAGATAATGCACCCAAAGGGCATTAAGCCCTGAGTGTGAAAATTGAGTTTAATTGAGAGCTGGTTGGAAGCCTGATGGTGTGTGAAGTAAGTGAGCCAAATGGAGTTGTTCTCCCACAAGAACCACTCGGCTGATTCTTCTTCAATATGCGCTTCACAAACATGCAGTGTTTCCTTGATTGAATTAGCTCTCACCCAATATTTGCGTCTGCATCCTTTGTAATGAGCGCTATCTGAAAACGGCTTTGGTGCTGAAGTTGTCTGTGAATGTGGATTTGCTGGCACGTGAAACCTGCATGTGGAGCATTGGTTTGTGTGGGATGCCCTCACCAAGCTTCATTTCAGTCCTAGGCACTCAAAGGGCATTAAGCATAGAGTGTGAAAACTGAGTTTCCTTGAGAGCTGCTTGGAAGCCTGATGGTGTGTGAAGTTAGTGAGCCAAATGGAGTTGTTCTCCCACAAGCACCACTCGGCTGATTCTTCTTCAATATGCGCTTCACCAACATGCAGTGTTTCCTTGATTGAATTAGCTCTCACACCAATATTTGCGTCTGAAGCCTTTGTATTGAGAGCTCTCTGAAAACGGCTTTGGCGCTGAAGTTGTCTGTGAATGTGGAGTTGGTGCCATGTGAAACCCTCATGTGGAGCATTGGTTTGTGTGGGATGCCTTACCATGTACATTCCTAGATAATGCACTCAAAGGGCATAAAGCCTAGAGTGTGAAAATTGAGTTTAATTGAGACCTGGTTGGAAGCCTGATGGTGTGTGAAGTAAGTGAGCCAAATGGAGTTGTTCTCCCACAAGAACCACTCGGCTGATTCTTCTTCAATATGCGCTTCACCAACATGCAGTGTTTCCTTGATTGAATTAGCTCTCACACCAATGTTTGCGTTTGGAGCCTTTGTATTGAGGGCTCTCTGAAAACGGCTTTGGCGCTGAAGTTGTCTGTGAATGTGGAGTTGCTGGCATGTGAAACCCGCATGTGGAGCATTGGTTTGTGTGGGAAGCTTACCAAGCTTCGTTTAAGTCCTAGGCACTCAAAGGGCATTAAGCATAGGGTATGAAAACTGAGTTCCCTTGAGAGCTGCTTGGAAGCCTGATGGTGTGTGAAGTTAGTGAGCCAAATGGAGTTGTTCTCCCACAAGCACCACTCGGCTGATTCTTCTTCAATATGCGCTTCACCAACATGCAGTGTTTCCTTGATTGAATTAGCTCTCACACCAATATTTGCGCCTAGAGTTTTGTATTGAGTGCTTTCTGAAAACGGCTTTGGTGCTGAAGTTGTCTGTGAATGTGGAGTTGGTGGCATGTGAAACCCGCATGTGGAGCATTGGTTTGTGTGGGATGCTCTACCAGGTTCCTTCCCACATAATGCACTCAAAGGGCATTAAGCCTAGAGTGTGAAAGCTGAGTTTCCTTGAGAGCTGCTTTTAAGCCTGATGGTGTGTGAAGTTAGTGAGCCAAATGGAGTTGTTCTCCCACAAGCACCACTCGGCTGATTCTTCTTCAATATGTGCTTCACCAACATGCAGTGTTTCCTTGATTGAATTAGCTCTCACACCAATATTTGCATCTGGAGCCTTTGTATTGAGGGCTATCTGAAAAGGGATTTGGCGCTGAAGTTGTCTGTGAATGTGGAGTTGGTGGCATGTGAAACCCGCATGTGGAGCATTGGTTTGTGTGGGAAGCTCACCAAGCTTCATTTCAGTCCTAGGCACTCAAAGGGCATTAAGCATAGAGTGTGAAAACTGAGTTTCCTTGAGAGCTGCTTGGAAGTCTGATGGTGTGTGAAGTTAGTGAGCCAAATGGAGTTGTTCTCCCACAAGAACCACTCGGCTGATTCTTCTTCAATATGCACTTCACCAACATGCAGTGTTTCCTTGATTGAATTAGCTCTCACACCAATATTTGCGCCTAGAGCCTTTGTATTGAGGGCTATCTGAAAAGGGATTTGGCGCTGAAGTTGTCTGTGAATGTGGAGTTGGTGGCATGTGAAACCCGCATGTGGAGCATTGGTTTGTGTGGGAAGCTCACCAAGCTTCATTTCAGTCCTAGGCACTCAAAGGGCATTAAGCATAGAGTGTGAAAACTGAGTTTCCTTGAGAGCTGCTTGGAAGTCTGATGGTGTGTGAAGTTAGTGAGCCAAATGGAGTTGTTCTTCCACAAGAACCACTCGGCTGATTCTTCTTCAATATGCACTTCACCAACATGCAGTGTTTCCTTGATTGAATTAACTCTCACACCAATATTTCCATCTAGAGCCTTTGTATTGAGGGCTATCTGAAATGGCTTTGGCGCTGAAGTTGTCTGTGAATGTGGAGTTGGTGGCATGTGAAACCCGCATGTGGAGTATATGTTTGTGTGGGATGCCTTACCATGTACATTCCTAGATAATGCACCCAAAGGGCATTAAGCCCTGAGTGTGAAAATTGAGTTTAATTGAGAGCTGGTTGGAAGCCTGATGGTGTGTGAAGTAAGTGAGCCAAATGGAGTTGTTCTCCCACAAGAACCACTCGGCTGATCCTTCTTCAATATGCCCTTCACCAACATGCAGTGTTTCCTTGATTGAATTAGCTCTCACCCATTATTTGTGTCTGGAGCCTTTGCAATGAGCTCTATCTGAAAACGGCATTGGCGCTGAAGTTGTCTGTGAATTTGGATTTGGTGGCATGTGAAACCCTCATGTGGAGCATTGGTTTGTGTGGGATGCCCTACCATGATCATTCCTAGATAATTCACCCAAAGGGCATTAAGCATAGAGTGTGAAAACTGAGTTTCTTTGAGTGTTGTTTGGAAGCCTGATGGTGTGTGAAGTTAGTGAGCCAAATGGAGTTGTTCTCCAACAAGAACCACTCGGCTGATTCTTCAATATGCGCTTCACCAACATGCAGTGTTTCATTGATTGAATTAACTCTCACACCAATATTTCCACCTAGAGCCTTTGTATTGAGGGCTCTCTGAAATGGCTTTGGCGCTGAAGTTGTCTGTGAATGTGGAGTTGGTGGCATGTGAAACCCGCATGTGGAGCATTGGTTTTTGTGTGGGAAGCTCACCAAGCTTCATTTCAGTCCTAGGCACTCAAAGGGCATTAAGCATAGAGTGTGAAAACTGAGTTTCCTTGAGAGCTGCTTGGAAGCCTGATGGTGTGTGAAGTTAGTGAGCCAAAAGGAGTTGTTCTCCCACAAGAACCACTCGGCTGATTCTTCTTCAATATGCGCTTCACCAACATGCAGTGTTTCCTTGATTGAATTAGCTCTCACAACAATATTTGCGCCTGGAGCCTTTGTATTGAGGGCTATCTGAAAACGGCTTTGGCTCTGAAGTTGTCTGTGAATGTGGAGTTGGTGGCATGTGAAACCCGCATGTGGAGCATTGGTTTTTGTGGGATGCCCTACCATGTTCATTCCTAGATAATGCACCCAAAGGGCATTAAGGATAGAGTGTGAAAATTGAGTTTAATTGAGACCTGGTTGGAAGCCTGATGGTGTGTGAAGTAAGTGAGCCAAATGGAGTTGTTCTCCCACAAGAACCACTCGGCTGATTCTTCTTCAATATGCGCTTCACCAACATGCAGTGTTTCCTTGATTGAATTAGCTCTCACACCAATGTTTGCGTTTGGAGCCTTTGTATTGAGGGCTCTCTGAAAACGGCTTTGGCGCTGAAGTTGTCTGTGAATGTGGAGTTGGTGGCATGTGAAACCCGCATGTGGAGCATTGGTTTGTGTGGGATGCCTTACCATGTTAATTCCTAGATAATGCACCCAAAGGGCATTAACCCTAGACTGTGAAAACTGAGTTTCCTTGAGAGCTGGTTAGAAGCCTGATGGTGTGTGAAGTTAGTGAGCCAAATGGAGTTGTTCTCCCACAAGTAGCACTTAGCTGATTCTTCTTCAATATGCGCTTCACCAACATGCAGTGTTTCCTTGATTGAATTAGCTCTCACAACAATATTTGCGTCTGGAGCCTTTGTAATGAGCTGTATCTGAAAACGGCTTTGGCGCTGAAGTTGTCTGTGAATGTGGAGTTGGTGGCATGTGAAACCCGCATGTGGAGCATTGGTTTTTGTGGGAAGCTCACCAAGCTTCATTTCAGTCCTAGATAATGCACTCACAGGGCATTAAGCATAGAGTGTGAAAACTGAGTTTCCTTGAGAGCTGCTTGGAAGCCTGATGGTATGTGAAGTTAGTGAGACAAATGGAGTTGTTCTCCCACAAGCACCACTCGGCTGATTCTTCTTCAATATGCGCTTCACCAACATGCAGTGTTTCCTTGATTGAATTAGCTCTCACACCAATATTTGCATCTGGAGCCTTTGTATTGAGGGCTATCTGAAAAGGGCTTTGGCGCTGAAGTTGTCTGTGAATGTGGAGTTGGTGGCATGTGAAACCCGCATGTGGAGCATTGGTTTGTGTGGGAAGCTCACCAAGCTTCATTTCAGTCCTAGGCACTCAAAGGGCATTAAGCCTAGAGTGTGAAAACTGAGTTTCCTTGAGAGCTGCTTGGAAGCCTGATGGTGTGTGAAGTTAGTGAGCCAAATGGAGTTGTTCTCCCACAAGCACCACTCGGCTGATTCTTCTTCAATATGCGCTTCACCAACATGCAGTGCTTCCTTGATTGAATTAGCTGTGAAACCAATATTTGCGTCTGGAGCCTTTGTAATGAGCTCTATCTGAAAACGGCTTTGGCGCTGAAGTTGTCTGTGAATGTGGAGTTGGTGGCATGTGAAATCCGCATGTGGAGCATTGGTTTTTGTGAGAAGCTCACCAAGCTTCGTTTAAGTCCTCGGCACTCAAAGGGCATTAAGCATAGAGTGTGAAAACTGAGTTTCCTTGAGAGCTGCTTGGAAGCCTGATGGTGTGTGAAGTTAGTGAGCCAAATGGAGTTGTTCTCCCACAAGCACCACTCGGCTGATTCTTCTTCAATATGCGCTTCACCAACATGCAGTGTTTCCTTGATTGAATTAGCTCTCACAACAATATTTGCGCCTGGAGCCTTTGTATTGAGGGCTCTCTGAAAACGGCTTTGGCGCTGAAGTTGTCTGTGAATGTGGAGTTGGTGCCATGTGAAACCCGCATGTGGAGCATTGGTTTGTGTGGGATGCCCTACCATGTTCATTCCTAGATAATGCACCCAAAGGGCATTAAGGATAGAGTGTGAAAAATGAGTTTCCTTGAGAGCTGCTTGGAAGCCTGATGGTGTGTGAAGTTAGTGAGCCAAATGGAGTTGTTCTCCCACAAGAACCACTCGGCTGATTCTTCTTCAATATGCGCTTCACCAACATGCAGTGTTTCCTTGATTGAATTCGCTCTCACACCAATATTTGCGTCTGGAGCCTTTGTAATGAGCATTATCTGAAAACGGCTTTGGCGCTGAAGTTGTCTGTGAATGTGGAGTTGGTGGCATGTGAAACCCGCATGTGGAGCATTGGTTTGTGTGGGATGCCCTAGTCTGATCATTCATAGATAATTCACCCAAAGGGCATTAAGCATAGAGTGTGAAAACTGAGTTTCTTTGAGAGTTGCTTGGAAGCCTGATGGTGTGTGAAGTTAGTGAGCCAAATGGAGTTGTTCTCCAACAAGAACCACTCGGCTGATTCGTCAATATGCGCTTCACCAACATGCAGTGTTTCCTTGATTGAATTAACTCTCACACCAATATTTCCATCTAGAGCCTTTGTATTGAGGGCTATCTGAAATGGCTTTGGGCTGAAGTTGTCTGTGAATGTGGAGTTGGTGGCATGTGAAAACCGCATGTTTTAGCATTGGTTTTTGTCCGATGCCTTACCATGTACATTGCTAGATAATGCACCCAAAGGGCATTAAGCCCTGAGTGTGAAAATTGAGTTTAATTGAGAGCTGGTTGGAAGCCTGATGGTGTGTGAAGTAAGTGAGCCAAATGGAGTTGTTCTCCCACAAGAACCACTCGGCTGATTCTTCTTCAATATGCGCTTCACAAACATGCAGTGTTTCCTTGATTGAATTAGCTCTCACAACAATATTTGTGTCTGGAGCCTTTGTAATGAGGGCTATCTGAAAACGGCTTTGGCGCTGAAGTTGTCTGTGAATGTGGAGTTGGTGGCATGTGAAACCCTCATGTGGAGTATTGGGTTTGTTGTATGCCCTGCCATGATCATTCATAGATAATTCACCCAAAGGGCATTAAGGATAGAGTATGAAAACTGAGTTTCCTTGAGAGCTGCTTGGAAGCCTTATGGTGTGTGAAGTTAGTGAGCCAAATGGAGTTGTTCTCCCACAAGAACCACTCGGCTGATTCTTCTTCAATATGCCCTTCACCAACATGCAGTTTCCTTGATTGAATTAGCTCTCACACCAATATTTGTGTCTGGAGCCTTTGTATTGAGAGCTATCTGAAATGGCTTTGGCGCTGAAGTTGTCTGTGAATGTGGAGTTGGTGGCATGTGAAACCCGCATGTGGAGCATTGGTTTGTGTGGGAAGCTCACCAAGCTTCATTTCAGTCCTAGGCACTCACAGGGCATTAAGCATAGAGCGTGAAAACTGAGTTTCCTTGAGAGCTGCTTGGAAGCCTGATGGTGTGTGAAGGTAGTGAGCCAAATGGTGTTGTTCTCCCACAAGAACCACTTGGCTTATTCTTCTTCAATATGCGCTTCACCAACATGCAGTGTTTCCTTGATTGAATTAGCTGTCACACTAATATTTGTGCCTAGAGCCTTTGTATTGAGGGCTCTCTGAAAACGGCTTTGGCGCTGAATGTTTCTGTGAATGTGGAGTTGGTGGCATGTGAAACCCGCATGTGGAGCATTGGTTTCTGTGGGAAACTCTACCAGGTTCATTCCTAGATAATGCACTCAAAGGGCATTAAGCATAGAGTGTGAAAACTGAGTTTCCTTGAGAGCTGCTTGGAAGCCTGATGGTGTGTGAAGTTAGGGAGCCAAATGGAGTTGTTCTCCCACAAGAACCACTCGGCCGATTCTTCTTCAATATGCGGTTCACCAACATGCAGTGTTTCCTTGATTGAATTAGCTGTCACACTAATATTTGTGCCTAGAGCCTTTGTATTGAGGGCTCTCTGAAAACGGCTTTGGCGCTGAATGTTTCTGTGAATGTGGATTTGCTGGCATGTGAAACCCGCATGTGGAGCATTGGTTTTTGTGTGGGAAGCTCACCAAGCTTCATTTCAGTCCTAGGCACTCAAAGGGCATTAAGCCTAGAGTGTGAAAACTGAGTTTCCTTGAGAGCTGCTTGGAAGCCTGATGGTGTGTGAAGTTAGTGAGCCTAATGGAGTTGTTCTCCCACAACCACCACTCAGCTGATTCTTCTTCAATATGCGCTTCACAAACATGCAGTGTTTCCTTGATTGAATTAGCTCTCACCCTATATTTGCGTCTGGAGCCTTTGTAAAGAGCGCTATCTGAAAACGGCTTTGGCGCTGAAGTTGAATGTGAATGTGGAGTTGCTGGCATGTGAAACCCGCATGTGGAGCATTGGTTTGTGTGGGATGCCCTACCATGATCATTCATAGATAATTCACCCAAAGGGCATTAAGCATAGAGTGTGAAAACTGAGTTTCTTTGAGAGTTGCTTGGAAGCCTGATGGTGTGTGAAGTTAGTGAGCCAAATGGAGTTGTTCTCCAACAAGAACCACTCGGCTGATTCTTCAATATGCGTTTCACCAACATGCAGTGTTTCCTTGATTGAATTAACTCTCACACCAATATTTCCACCTAGAGCCTTTGTATTGAGGGCTCTCTGAAATGGCTTTGGCGCTGAAGTTGTCTGTAAATGTGGAGTTGGTGGCATGTGAAACCAGCATGTGGAGCATTGGTTTGTGTGGGATGCTCACCAAGCTTCATTTCAGTCCTAGGCACTCAAAGGGCACTAAGCATAGAGTGTGAAAACTGAGTTTGCTTGAGAGCTGCTTGGAAGCCTGATGGTGTGTGAAGTTAGTGAGCCAAAAGGCGTTGTTCTTCTCCCAGAAGAATCGCTGGGCTGATTCTTCTTCAATATGCGCTTCACCAACATGCAGTGTTTCCTTGATTGAATTAGCTCTCACAACAATATTTGCGCCTGCAGCCGTTGTATTGAGTTCTTTCTGAAAACGGCTTTGGCTCTGAAGTTGTCTGTGAATGTGGAGTTGGTGGAATGTGAAACCCGCATGTGGAGCATTGGTTTGGGTGGGATGCCCTACCATGTTCATTCCTAGATAATGCACCCAAAGGGCATTAAGCATAGAGTGTGAAAACTGAGTTTCCTTGAGAGCTGGTTGGAAGCCTGATGGTGTGTGAAGTTAGTGAGCCAAATGGAGTTGTTCTCCCACAAGAACCACTCAGCTGATTCTTCTTCAATATGCGCTTCACCAACATGCAGTGTTTCCTTGATTGAATTAGCTCTCACACCAATATTTGCGTCTGGAGCCTGTGTAATGAGAGCTATCTGAAAACGGCTTTGGCGCTGAAGTTGTCTGTGAATGTGGAGTTGGTGGCATGTGAAACTCTCATGTGGAGCATTGGTTTGTGTGGGAAGCTCACCAAGCTTCATTTCTGTCCTAGGCACTCAAAGGGCATTAAGCCTAGAGTGTGAAAACTGAGTTTCCTTGAGAGCTGCTTGGAAGCCTGATGGTGTGTGAAGTTAGTGAGCCAAATGGAGTTGTTCTCCCACAAGAACCACTTGGCTTATTCTTCTTCAATATGCGCTTCACCAACATGCAGTGTTTCCTTGATTGAATTAGCTCTCACACCAATATTTGTGCCTAGAGCCTTTGTATTGAGGGCTATCTGAAAACGGCTTAGGCGCTGAATTTTTCTGTGAATGTGGAGTTGGTGGCATGTGAAACCCGCATGTGGAGCATTGGTTTGTGTGGTAAGCTCTACCAGGTTCATTCCTAGATAATGCACTCAAAGGGCACTAAGCATAGAGTGTGAAAACTGAGTTTCCTTGAGAGCTGCTTGGAAGCCTGATGGTGTGTGAAGTTAGTGAGCCAAATGGAGTTGTTCTCCCACAAGCACCACTCGGCTGATTCTTCTTCACTATGCGCTTCACCAACATGCAGTGTTTTCCTGATTGAATTAGCTCTCACAGAAATATTTGTGTCTGGAGCCTTTGTATTGAGGGCTCTCTGAAATCGGCTTTGGCGCTGAAGTTGTCTGTGAATGTGGAGTTGGTGGCATGTGAAACCCGCATGTGCAGCATTGGTTTGTGTGGGAAGCTCACCAAGCTTCATTTCAGTCCTAGGCACTCAAAGGGCATTAAGCATAGAGTGTGAAAACTGAGTTTCCTTGAGAGTTGCTTGGAAGCCTGATGGTGTGTGAAGTTAGTGAGCCAAATGGAGTTGTTCTCCCACAAGAACCACTCGGCTGATTCTTCTTCAATATGCACTTCACCAACATGCATTGTTTCCTTGATTGAATTAGCTCTCACCCAATATTTGCGTCTGGAGCCTTTGTAATGAGTGCTATCTGAAAATGGCTTTGGCGCTGAAGTTGTCTGTGAATGTGGAGTTGTTGGCATGTGAAACCCGCATGTGGAGCATTGTTTTGTGTGGGATGCTCTACCATGTACATTCCTAGATAATGCACTCAAAGGGCATTAAGCCTAGAGTGTGAAAACTGAGTTTCCTTGAGAGCTGGTTGGAAGCCTGATGGTGTGTGAAGTTAGTGAGCCAAATGGAGTTGTTCTCCCACAACCACCACTCAGCTGATTCTTCTTCAATATGCGCTTCACAAACATGCAGTGTTTCCTTGATTGAATTAGCTCTCACCCTATATTTGCGTCTGGAGCCTTTGTAAAGAGCGCTATCTGAAAACGGCTTTGGCGCTGAAGTTGAATGTGAATGTGGAGTTGCTGGCATGTGAAACCCGCATGTGGAGCATTGGTTTGTGTGGGATGCCCTACCATGATCATTCATAGATAATTCACCCAAAGGGCATTAAGCATAGAGTGTGAAAACTGAGTTTCTTTGAGAGTTGCTTGGAAGCCTGATGGTGTGTGAAGTTAGTGAGCCAAATGGAGTTGTTCTCCAACAAGAACCACTCGGCTGATTCTTCAATATGCGTTTCACCAACATGCAGTGTTTCCTTGATTGAATTAACTCTCACACCAATATTTCCACCTAGAGCCTTTGTATTGAGGGCTCTCTGAAATGGCTTTGGCGCTGAAGTTGTCTGTAAATGTGGAGTTGGTGGCATGTGAAACCAGCATGTGGAGCATTGGTTTGTGTGGGATGCTCACCAAGCTTCATTTCAGTCCTAGGCACTCAAAGGGCACTAAGCATAGAGTGTGAAAACTGAGTTTGCTTGAGAGCTGCTTGGAAGCCTGATGGTGTGTGAAGTTAGTGAGCCAAAAGGCGTTGTTCTTCTCCCAGAAGAATCGCTCGGCTGATTCTTCTTCAATATGCGCTTCACCAACATGCAGTGTTTCCTTGATTGAATTAGCTCTCACAACAATATTTGCGCCTGCAGCCGTTGTATTGAGTTCTTTCTGAAAACGGCTTTGGCTCTGAAGTTGTCTGTGAATGTGGAGTTGGTGGAATGTGAAACCCGCATGTGGAGCATTGGTTTGGGTGGGATGCCCTACCGTGTTCATTCCTAGATAATGCACCCAAAGGGCATTAAGCATAGAGTGTGAAAACTGAGTTTCCTTGAGAGCTGGTTGGAAGCCTGATGGTGTGTGAAGTTAGTGAGCCAAATGGAGTTGTTCTCCCACAACCACCACTCGGCTGATTCTTCTTCAATATGCGCTTCACCAACATGCAGTGTTTCCTTGATTGAATTAGCTCTCACACCAATAGTTGCGTCTGAAGCCTTTGTATTGAGAGCTCTCTGAAAACGGCTTTGGCGCTGAAGTTGTCTGTGAATGTGGAGTTGGTGGCATGTGAAACCCGCATGTGGAGCATTGGTTTGTGTGGAATGCCTTACCATGATAATTCCTAGATAATGCACCCAAAGGGCATTAAGCCTAGAGTGTGAAAACTGAGTTTCCTTGAGAGCTGGTTGGAAGCCTGATGGTGTGTGAAGTTAGTGAGCCAAATGGAGTTGTTCTCCCACAAGAACCACTCGGCTGATTCTTCTTCAATATGCGCTTCACCAGCATGCAGTGTTTCCTTGATTGAATTAGCTCTCACACCAATATTTGCATCTGGAGCCTTTGTAATGAGCTCTATCTGAAAACGGCTTTGGCGCTGAAGTTGTCTGTGAATGTGGAGTTGGTGGCATGTGAAACCCTCATGTGGAGCATTGGTTTGTGTGGGAAGCTCACCAAGCTTCATTTCAGTCCTAGGCACTCAAAGGGCATTAAGCATGGAGTGTGAAAACTGGGTTTCCTTGAGAGCTGCTTGGAAGCCTGATGGTGTGTGAAGTTAGTGAGCCAAATGGAGTTGTTCTCCCACAAGAACCACTTGGCTTATTCTTCTTCAATATGCGCTTCACCAACATGCAGTGTTTCCTTGATTGAATTAGCTGTCACACTAATATTTGTGCCTAGAGCCTTTGTATAGAGGGCTATCTGAAAACGGCTTAGGCGCTGAAGTTGTCTGTGAATGTGGAGTTGGTGGCATGTGAAACCCGCATGTGGAGCATTGGTTTGTGTGGGAAGCTCTACCAGGTTCATTCCTAGATAATGCACTCAAAGGGCATTAGGCCTAGAGTGTGAAAACTGAGTTTCCTTGAGAGCTGCTTGGAAGCCTGATGGTGTGTGAAGTTAGTGAGCCAAATGGAGTTGTTCTCCCACAAGAAACACTTGGCTGATTCTTCTTCAATATGCGCTTCACCAACATGCAGTGTTTCCTTGATTGAATTAGCTCTTACACCAATATTTGTGCCTAGAGTTTTGTATTGAGTGCTTTCTGAACACGGCTTTGGCGCTGAAGTTGTCTGTGAATGTGGAGTTGGTGGCATGTGAAACCCGCATGTGGAGCATTGGTTTTTGTTGGAAGGTCACCAAGCTTCATTTCAGTCCTAGGCACTCAAAGGGCATTAAGCCTAGAGTGTGAAAACTGAGTTTGCTTGAGAGCTGCTTGGAAGCCTGATGGTGTGTGAAGTTAGTGAGCCAAATGGAGTTGTTCTCCAATAAGCACCACTCGGCTGATTCTTCTTCACTATGCGCTTCACCAACATGCAGTGTTTCCTTGATTGAATTAGCTCTCACACCAATATTTGCATCTGGAACCATTGTATTGAGGGCTCTCTGAAAACGGCTTTGGCGCTGAAGTTGTCTGTGAATGTGGAGTTGGTGGCATGTGAAACCCGCATGTGGAGCATTGGTTTGTGTGGGATGCCTTATCATGTACATTCCTAGATAATGCACCCACAGGGCATTAAGCCTAGAGTGTGAAAACTGAGTTTCCTTGAGAGCTGCTTGGAAGCCTGATGGTGTGTGAAGTTAGTGAGCCAAATGGAGTTGTTCTCCCACAAGAACCACTCGGCTGATTCTTCTTCAATATGCGCTTCACCAACATGCAGTGTTTCCTTGATTGAATTAGCTCTCACAACAATATTTGCGCCTGCAGCCTTTGTATTGAGGGCTTTCTGAAAACGGCTTTGGCTCTGAAGTTGTCTGTGAATGTGGAGTTGGTGGAATGTGAAACCCGCATGTGGAGCATTGGTTTGGGTGGGATGCCCTACCATGTTCATTCCTAGATATTGCACCCAAAGGGCATTAAGCATAGAGTGTGAAAAATGAGTTTCCTTGAGAGCTGCTTGGAAGCCTGATGGTGTGTGAAGTTAGTGAGCCAAATGGAGTTGTTCTCCCACAACCACCACTCGGCTGATTCTTATTCAATATGCGCTTCATCAACATGCAGTGTTTCCTTGATTGAATTAGCTCTCACCCAATATTTGCTTCTGGATCCTTTGTAATGAGCGCTATCTGAAAATGGCTTTGGCGCTGAAGTTGTCTGTGAATGTGGAGTTGCTGGCATGTGAAACCTGCATGTGGAGCATTGGTTTGTGTGGGAAGCTCACCAAGCTTCATTTCTGTCCTAGGCACTCAAAGGGCATTAAGCATAGGGTGTGAAAACTGAGTTTCCTTGAGAGCTGCTTGGAAGCCTGATGGTGTGTGAAGTTAGTGAGCCAAATGGAGTTGTTCTCCCACAAGCACCACTCAGCTGAGTCTTCTTCAATATGCGCTTCACCAACATGCAGTGTTTCCTTGATTGAATTAGCTCTCATACCAATATTTGCGTCTGAAGCCTTTGTATTGAGAGCTCTCTGAAAACGGCTTTGGCGCTGAAGTTGTCTGTGAATGTGGAGTTGCTGGCATGTGAAACCCGCATGTGGAGCATTGGTTTGTGTGGGATGCCTTACCATGTTAATTCCTAGATAATGCACCCAAAGGGCATTAAGCCTAGAGTGTGAAAACTGAGTTTCCTTGAGAGCTGGTTGGAAGCCTGATGGTGTGTGAAGTTAGTGAGCCAAATGGAGTTGTTCTCCCACAAGAACCACTCGGCTGATTCTTCTTCAATGTGCGCTTCACCAACATGCAGTGTTTCCTTGATTGAATTAGCTCTCACACCAATATTTGCACTTGGAGCCTTTGTATTGAGGGCTGTCTGAAAACGGCTTTGGCGCTGAAGTTGTCTGTGAATGTGGAGTTGGTGGCATGTGAAACCCGCATGTGGAGCATTGGTTTGTGTGGGATGCTCTACCAGGTTCATTCCTAGATAATGCACCCAAATGGCATTAAGCCTAGAGTGTGAAAACTGAGTTTCCTTGAGAGCTGGTTGGAAGCCTGATGGTGTGTGAAGTTAGTGAGCCAAATGGAGTTGTTCTCCCTCAAGAACCACTCGGCTGATTCTTCTTCAATATGCGCTTCACCAGCATGCAGTGTTTCCTTGATTGAAATAGCTCTCACACCAATATTTGTGTCTGGAGCCTTTGTATTGAGTTCTATCTGAAAACGGCTTTGGCGCTGAAGTTGTCTGTGAATGTGGAGTTGGTGGCATGTGAAACCCGCATGTGGAGCATTGGTTTGTGTGGGAAGCTCACCAAGCTTCATTTCAGCCTAGGCACTCAAAGGGCACTAAGCATAGAGTGTGAAAACTGAGTTTCCTTGAGAGCTGCTTGGAAGCCTGATGGTGTGTGAAGTTAGTGAGCCAAATGGAGTTGTTCTCCCACAACCACCACTCGGCTGATTCTTTTTCAATATGCACTTCACCAACATGCAGTGTTTCCTTGATTGAATTAGCTCTCACACCAATATTTGCACTTGGGGCCTTTGTATTGAGGGCTCTCTGAAAACGGCTTTGGCGCTGAAGTTGTCTGTGAATGTGGAGTTGGTGGCATGTGAAACCCGCATGTGGAGCATTGGTTTGTGTGGGATGCACTACCATGTTCATTCCTAGATAATGCACCCAAAGATCATTAAGCCTAGAATGTGAAAACTGAGTTTCCTTGAGAGCTGCTTGGAAGCCTGATGGTGTGTGAAGTTAGTGAGCCAAATGGAGTTGTTCTCCCACAAGAACCACTCGGCTGATTCTTCTTCAATATGCGCTTCACCAACATGCAGTGTTTCCTTGATTGAATTAGCTCTCACCCAATATTTGCGTCTGGAGCCTTTGTAATGAGCGCTATCTGAAAACGGCTTTGGCGCTGAAGTTGTCTGTGAATGTGGAGTTGGTGGCATGTGAAACCCGCATGTGGAGCATTGGTTTTTGTGTGGGATGCACTACCATGTACATTCCTAGATAATGCACCCAAAGGGCATTAAGCCTAGAGTGTGAAAACTGAGTTTCCTTGAGAGCTGGTTGGAAGCCTGATGGTGTGTGAAGTTAGTGAGCCAAATGGAGTTGTTCTCCCACAAGAACCACTCGGCTGATTCTTCTTCAATATGCGCTTCACCAACATGCAGTGTTTCCTTGATTGAATTAGCTCTCACACCAATATTTGCACTTGGAGCCTTTGTATTGAGGGCTGTCTGAAAACGGCTTTGGCGCTGAAGTTGTCTGTGAATGTGGAGTTGGTGGCACGTGAAACCCGCATGTGGAGCATTGGTTTGTGTGGGATGCTCTACCAGGTTCATTCCTAGATAATGCACCCAAATGGCATTAAGCCTAGAGTGTGAAAACTGAGTTTCCTTGAGAGCTGGTTGGAAGCCTGATGGTGTGTGAAGTTAGTGAGCCAAATGGAGTTGTTCTCCCTCAAGAACCACTCGGCTGATTCTTCTTCAATATGCGCTTCACCAGCATGCAGTGTTTCCTTGATTGAAATAGCTCTCACACCAATATTTGTGTCTGAAGCCTTTGTATTGAGTTCTATCTGAAAACGGCTTTGGCGCTGAAGTTGTCTGTGAATGTGGAGTTGGTGGCATGTAAAACCCGCATGTGGAGCATTGGTTTGTGTGTGAAGCTCACCAAGCTTCATTTCAGTCCTAGGCACTCAAAGGGCACTAAGCATCGAGTGTGAAAACTGAGTTTCCTTGAGAGCTGCTTGGAAGCCTGATGGTGTGTGAAGTTAGTGAGCCAAATGGAGTTGTTCTCCCACAAGAACCACTCGGCTGATTCTTCTTCAATATGCACTTCACCAACATGCAGTGTTTCCTTGATTGAATTAGCTCTCACACCAATATTTGCACCTGGAGCCTTTGTATTGAGGGCTATCTGAAAACGGCTTTGGCGCTGAAGTTGTCTGTGAATGTGGAGTTGGTGGCATGTGAAACCCGCATGTGGAGCATTGGTTTGTGTGGGAAGCTCACCAAGCTTCATTTCAGTCCTACGCACTCAAAGGGCATTAAGCCTAGAGTGTGAAAACTGAGTTTCCTTGAGAGCTGCTTGGAAGCCTGATGGTGTGAAGTTAGTGAGCCAAATGGAGTTGTTCTACCACAACAACCACTCGGCTGATTCTTTTTCAATATGCACTTCACCAACATGCAGTGTTTCCTTGATTGAATTAGCTCTCACACCAATATTTGCACTTGGAGCCTTTGTATTGAGGGCTCTCTGAAAACGGCTTTGGCGCTGAAGTTGTCTGTGAATGTGGAGTTGGTGGCATGTGAAACCCGCATGTGGAGCATTGGTTTGTGTGGGAAGCTCACCAAGCTTCGTTTCAGTCCTAGGCACTCAAAGGGCATTAAGCATAGAGTGTGAAAACTGAGTTTCCTTGAGAGCTGCTTGGAAGCCTGATGGTGTGTGAAGTTAGTGAGCCAAATGGAGTTGTTCTCCCACAACCACCACTCGGCTGATTCTTTTTCAATATGCACTTCACCAACATGCAGTGTTTCTTTGATTGAATTAGCTCTCACACCAATATTTGCACTTGGAGCCTTTGTATTGAGGGCTGTCTGAAAACGGCTTTGGCGCTGAAGTTGTCTGTGAATGTGGAGTTGGTGGCATGTGAAACCCGCATGTGGAGCATTGGTTTGTGTGGGATGCACTACCATGTTCATTCCTAGATAATGCACCCAAAGGGCATTAAGCCTAGAGTGTGAAAACTGAGTTTCCTTGAGAGCTGCCTGGAAGCCTGATGGTGTGTGCAGTTAGTGAGCCAAATGGAGTTGTTCTCCCACAAGAACCACTCGGCTGATTCTTATTCAATATGCGCTTCACCAACATGCAGTGTTTCCTTGATTGAATTAGCTCTCACCCAATATTTGCGTCTGGAGCCTAAGTAATGAGCGCTATCTGAAAACGGCTTTGGCGCTGAAGTTGTCTGTGAATGTGGAGTTGGTGGCATGTGAAACCCGCATGTGGAGCATTGGTTTGTGTGGGAAGCTCACCAAGCTTCATTTCTTTCCTAGGCACTCAAAGGGCATTAAGCATAGGGTGTGAAAACTGAGTTTCCTTTAGAGCTGCTTGGAAGCCTGATGGTGTGTGAAGTTAGTGAGCCAAATGGAGTTGTTCTCTCACAAGAACCACTCGGCTGATTCTTCTTCAATATGCGCTTCACCAACATGCAGTGTTTCCTTGATTGAATTAGCTCTCACCAAATATTTGCGTCTGGAGCCTTTGTAATGAGCGCTATCGGAAAACGGCTTTGGCGCTGAAGTTGTCTGTGAATGTGGAGTTGGTGGCATGTGAAACCCGCATGTGGAGCATTGGTTTGTGTGGGAAGCTCACCAAGCTTCATTTCAGTCCTAGGCACTCAAAGGGCATTAAGCATAGAGTCTGAAAACTGAGTTTCCTTGAGAGCTGCTTGGAAGCCTGATGGTGTGTGAAGTTAGTGAGCCAAATGGAGTTGTTCTCCCACAACCACCACTCGGCTGATTCTTCTTCAATATGCACTTCACCAACATGCAGTGTTTCCTTGATTGAATTAGCTCTCACACCAATATTTGCACCTGGAGCCTTTGTATTGAGGGCTCTCTGAAAACGGCTTTGGCGCTGAAGTTGTCTGTGAATGTGGAGTTGGTGGCATGTGAAACCCGCATGTGGAGCATTGGTTTGTGTGGGATGCACTACCATGTTCATTCCTAGATAATGCACCCAAAGAGCATTAAGCCTAGAGTGTGAAAACTGAGTTTCCTTGAGAGCTGCTTGGAAGCCTGATGGTGTGTGAAGTTAGTGAGCCAAATGGAGTTGTTCTCCCACAAGAACCGCTCGGCGTATTCTTCTTCAATATGAGCTTCACCAACATGCAGTGTTTCCTTGATTGAAATAGCTATCACACCAATATTTGCACCTAGAACCTTTGTATTGAGGGCTATCTGAAAACGGCTTAGGCGCTAAAGTTGTCTGTGAATGTGGAGTTGGTGGCATGTGAAACCCGCATGTGGAGCATTGGTTTGTGTGGGAAGCTCACCAAGCTTCATTTCAGTCCTAGGCACTCAAAGGGCATTAAGCATAGAGTCTGAAAACTGAGTTTCCTTGAGAGCTGCTTGGAAGCCTGATGGTGTGTGAAATTAGTGAGTCAAATGGAGTTGTTCTCCCACAAGAACCACTCGGCTGATTCTTCTTCAATATGCGCTTCACCAACATGCAGTGTTTCCTTGATTGAATTAGCTCTCACCCAATATTTGCGTCTGGAGCCTTAGTAATGAGCGCTATCTGAAAACGGCTTTGGCTAGGAAGTTGTCTGTGAATGTGGAGTTGGTGGCATGTGAAACCCGCATGTGGAGCATTGGTTTGTGTGGGAAGCTCACCAAGCTTCATTTCTGTCCTAGGCACTCAAAGGGCATTAAGCATAGGGTGTGAAAACGGAGTTTCCTTGAGAGCTGCTTGGAAGCCTGATGGTGTGTGAAGTTAGTGAGCCAAATGGAGTTGTTCTCTCACAAGAACTACTCGGCTGATTCTTCTTCAATATGCGCTTCACCAACATGCAGTGTTTCCTTGATTGAATTAGCTCTCACAACAATATTTGCGTCTGGAGCCTTTGTATTGAGAGCTATCTGAAAACGGCTTTGGCGCTGAAGTTGTCTGTGAATGTGGAGTTGGTGGCATGTGAAACCCGCATGTGGAGCATTGGATTGTGTGGGATGCCTTACCATGTTCATTCATAGATAATGCACCCAAAGGGCATTAAGCCTAGAGTGTGAAAACTGAGTTTTTTTGAGAGCTGCTTGGAAGCCTGATGGTGAGTGAAGTTAGTGAGCCAAATGGAGTTGTTCTCCCACAAGAACCACTCGGCTGATTCTCATTCAATATGCGCTTCACCAACATGCAGTGTTTCCTTGATTGAATTAGCTCTCACCCAATATTTGCGTCTGGAGCCTAAGTAATGAGCGCTATCTGAAAACGGCTTTGGCGCTGAAGTTGTCTGTGAATGTGGAGTTGGTGGCATGTGAAACCCGCATGTGGAGCATTGGTTTGTGTGGGAAGCACACCAAGCTTCCTTTCTGTCCTAGGCACTCAAAGGGCATTAAGCATAGGGTGTGAAAACTGAGTTTCCTTGAGAGCTGCTTGGAAGCCTGATGGTGTGTGAAGTTAGTGAGCCAAATGGAGTTGTTCTCTCACAAGAACCACTCGGCTGATTCTTCTTCAATATGCGCTTCACCAACATGCAGTGTTTCCTTGATTGAATTAGCTCTCACAACAATACTTGCGTCTGGAGCCTTTGTATTGAGAGCTATCTGAAAACGGCTTTGGCGCTGAAGTTGTCTGTGAATGTGGAGTTGGTGGCATGTGAAACCCGCATGTGGAGCATTGGTTTGTGTGGGAAGCTCACCAAGCTTCATTTCTGTCCTAGGCACTCACAGGGCATTAAGCATAGAGTGTGAAAACTGAGTTTCCTTGAGAGCTGCTTGGAAGCCTGATGGTGTGTGAAGTTAGTGAGCCAAATGGAGTTGTTCTCCCACAAGAACCACTCGGCTGATTCTTCTTCAATATGCGCTTCACCAACATGCAGTGTTTCCTTGATTGAATTAGCTCTCACAATATTTGCGCCTAAGCCTTTGTATTGAGGGCTATCTGAAAACGGCTTTGGCTAGGAAGTTGTCTGTGAATGTG
Source organism: Ochotona princeps (assembly GCF_030435755.1). NCBI lineage: Eukaryota > Metazoa > Chordata > Mammalia > Lagomorpha > Ochotonidae > Ochotona > Ochotona princeps. The sequence goes on along the minus strand of NW_026696302.1, from coordinate 16,834 downwards.
GAGTTGGTGGCATGTGAAACCCGCATGTGGAGCATTGGATTGTGTGGGATGCCTTACCATGTTCATTCATAGATAATGCACCCAAAGGGCATTAAGCCTAGAGTCTGAAAACTGAGTTTCCTTGAGAGCTGCTTGGAAGCCTGATGGTGTGTGAAGTTAGTGAGCCAAATGGAGTTGTTCTCCCACAAGAACCACTCCGCTGATTCTTCTTCAATATGCGCTTCACCAACATGCAGTGTTTCCTTGATTGAAATAGCTATCACACCAATATTTGCACCTAGAGCCTTTGTATTGAGGGCTATCTGAAAACGGCTTTGGCGCTATAGTTGTCTGTGAATGTCGAGTTGGTGGCATGTGAAACCCGCATGTGGAGCATTGGTTTGTGTGGGAAGCTCACCAAGCTTCATTTCAGTCCTAGTCACTCAAAGGGCATTAAGCATAGAGTCTGAAAACTGAGTTTCCTTGAGAGCTGCTTGGAAGCCTGATGGTGTGTGAAGTTAGTGAGCCAAATGGAGTTGTTCTCCCACAAGAACCACTCGGCTGATTCTTCTTCAATATGCGCTTCACCAACATGCAGTGTTTCCTTGATTGAATTAGCTCTCACCCAATATTTGCGTCTGGAGCCTTAGTAATGAGCGCTATCTGAAAACGGCTTTGGCGCTGAAGTTGTCTGTGAATGTGGAGTTGGTGGCATGTGAAACCCGCATGTGGAGCATTGGTTTGTGTGGGAAGCTCACCAAGCTTCATTTCTGTCCTAGGCACTCAAAGGGCATTAAGCATAGGGTGTGAAAACGGAGTTTCCTTGAGAGCTGCTTGGAAGCCTGATGGTGTGTGAAGTTAGTGAGCCAAATGGAGTTGTTCTCTCACAAGAACCACTCGGCTGATTCTTCTTCAATATGCGCTTCACCAACATGCAGTGTTTCCTTGATTGAATTAGCTCTCACAACAATATTTGCGTCTGGAGCCTTTGTATTGAGAGCTATCTGAAAACGGCTTTGGCGCTGAAGTTGCCTGTGAATGTGGAGTTGGTGGCATGTGAAACCCGCATGTGGAGCATTGGATTGTGTGGGATGCCTTACCATGTTCATTCATAGATAATGCACCCAAAGGGCATTAAGCCTAGAGTGTGAAAACTAAGTTTTTTTGAGAGCTGCTTGGAAGCCTGATGGTGAGTGAAGTTAGTGAGCCAAATGGAGTTGTTCTCCCACAAGAACCACTCGGCTGATTCTTCTTCAATATGCGCTTCACCAACATGCAGTGTTTCCTTGATTGAATTAGCTCTCACCCAATATTTGCGTCTGGAGCCTTTGTAATGAGCGCTATCTGAAAACGGCTTTGGCGCTGAAGTTGTCTGTGAATGTGGAGTTGGTGGCATGTGAAACCCGCATGTGGAGCATTGGTTTGTGTGCGAAGCTCACCAAGCTTCATTTCTGTCCTCCGCACTCAAAGGGCATTAAGCATAGGGTGTGAAAACTGAGATTCAATGAGAGCTGCTTGGAAGCCTGATGGTGTGTGAAGTTAGTGAGCCAAATGGAGTTGTTCTCCCACAAGCACCACTCGGCTGATTCTTCTTCAATATGTGCTTCACCAACATGCAGTGTTTCCTTGATTGAACTAGCTCTCACACCAATATTTGTGCCTGGAGCCTTTGTATTCAGGGCTCTTTGAAAACGGCTTTGGCGTTGAAGTTGTCTGTGAATGTGGAGTTGGTGGCATGTGAAACCCGCATGTGGAGCATTGGTTTGTGTGGGATGCACTACCATGTTCATTCCTAGATAATGCACCCAAAGGGCATTAAGCCTAGAGTGTGAAAACTGAGTTTCCTTGAGAGCTGCTTGGAAGCCTGATGGTGTGTGAAGTTAGTGAGCCAAATGGAGTTGTTCTCCCACAAGAACCACTCGGCTGATTCTTCTTCAATATGCACTTCACCAACATGCAGTGTTTCCTTGATTGAAATAGCTCTCACACCAATATTTGCACCTAGAGCCTTTGTATTGAGGGCTATCTGAAAACGGCTTTGGCGCTAAAGTTGTCTGTGAATGTCGAGTTGGTGGCATGTGAAACCCGCATGTGGAGCATTGGTTTGTGTGGGAAGCTCACCAAGCTTCATTTCAGTCCTAGGCACTCACAGGGCATTAAGCATAGAGTCTGAAAACTGAGTTTCCTTGAGAGCTGCTTCGAAGCCTGATGGTGTGTGAAGTTAGTGAGCCAAATGGAGTTGTTCTCTCACAACCACCACTCAGCTGATTCTTCTTCAATATGCACTTCACCAACATGCAGTGTTTCCTTGATTGAATTAGCTCTCATACCAATATTTGCACTTGGAGCCTTAGTATTGAGGGCTGTCTGAAAACGGCTTTGGCGCTGAAGTTGTCTGTGAATGTGGAGTTGGTGGCATGTGAAACCCGCATGTGGAGCATTGGTTTGTGTGGGATGCCTTACCATGTTCATTCCTAGATAATGCACCCAAAGGGCATTAAGCCTAGAGTGTGAAAACTGAGTTTCCTTGAGAGCTGCTTGGAAGCCTGATGGTGTGTGAAGTTAGTGAGCCAAATGGAGTTGTTCTCCCACAAGAACCACTCGGCTGATTTTTTTTCAATATGCGCTTCACCAACATGCAGTGTTTCCTTGATTGAATTAGCTCTTACCCAATATTTGCGTCTCTAGACTTTGTAATGAGCGCTATCTGAAAACAGCTTTGGCGCTGAAGTTGTCTGTGAATGTGGAGTTGGTGGCACGTGAAACCCGCATGTGGAGCATTGGTTTGTGTGGGAAGCTCACCAAGCTTAATTTCAGTCCTAGGCACTCAAAGGGCATTAAGCATAGAGTGTGAAAACTGAGTTTCCTTGAGAGCTGCTTCGAAGCCTGATGGTGTGTGAAGTTAGTGAGACAAATGGAGTTGTTCTCCCACAAGAACCACTCGGCTGATTCTTCTTCAATATGCGCTTCACCAACATGCAGTGTTTCCTTGATTGAATTAGCTCTCACCCAATATTTGCGTCTGGAGCCTTTGTAATGAGCGCTATCTGAAAACGGATTTGGCGCTGAAGTTGTCTGTGAATGTGGAGTTGCTGGCATGTGAAACCCGCATGTGGAGCATTGGTTTGTGTGGGAAGCTCACCAAGCTTCATTTCAGTCCTAGGCACTCAAAGGGCATTAAGCATAGAGTGTGAAAACTGAGTTTCCTTGAGAGCTGCTTGGAAGCCTGATGGTGTGTGAAGTTAGTGAGCCAAATGGAGTTGTTCTCCCACAACCACCACTCGGCTGATTCTTTTTCAATATGCACTTCACCAACATGCAGTGTTTCCTTGATTGAATTAGCTCTCACACCAATATTTGCACTTGGAGCCTTTGTATTGAGGGCTGTCTGAAAACGGCTTTGGCGCTGAAGTTGTCTGTGAATGTGGAGTTGGTGGCATGTGAAACCCGCATGGGGAGCATTGGTTTGTGTGGGATGCACTACCATGTTCATTCCTAGATAATGCACCCAAAGTGCATTAAGCCTAGAGTGTGAAAACTGAGTTTCCTTGAGAGCTGCCTGGAAGCCTGATGGTGTGTGAAGTTAGTGAGCCAAATGGAGTTGTTCTCCCACAAGAACCACTCGGCTGATTCTTCTTCAATATGCGCTTCACCAACATGCAGTGTTTCCTTGATTGAATTAGCTCTCACCTAATATTTGCGTCTGGAGCCTTAGTAATGAGCGCTATCTGAAAACGGCTTTGGCGCTGAAGTTGTCTGTGAATGTGGAGTTGGTGGCATGTGAAACCCGCATGTGGAGCATTGGTTTGTGTGGGAAGCTCACCAAGCTTCATTTCTGTCCTAGGCACTCAAAGGGCATTAAGCATAGGGTGTGAAAACTGAGTTTCCTTGAGAGCTGCTTGGAAGCCTGATGGTGTGTGAAGTTAGTGAGCCAAATGGAGTTGTTCTCCCACAAAAACCACTCGGCTGATTCTTCTTCAATATGTGCTTCACCAACATGCAATGTTTCTTTGATTGAATTAGCTCTCACACCAATATTTGCGCCTGGAGCCTTTGTATTGAGGGCTCTCTGAAAACGGCTTTGGCGCTGACGTTGTCTGTGAATGTGGAGTTGCTGGCATGTGAAACCCGCATGTGGAGCATTGGTTTGTGTGGGATGCACTACCATGTTCATTCCTAGATAATGCACCTAAAGGGCATTAAGCCTAGAGTGTGAAAACTGAGTTTCCTTGAGAGCTGCTTGGAAGCCTGATGGTGTGTGAAGTTAGTGAGCCAAATGGAGTTGTTCTCCCACAAGAACCACTCCGCTGATTCTTCTTCAATATGCGCTTCACCAACATGCAGTGTTTCCTTGATTGAAATAGCTATCACACCAATATTTGCACCTAGAGCCTTTGTATTGAGGGCTATCTGAAAATGGCTTTGGCGCTGAAGTTGTCTGTGAATGTGGAGTTGGTGGCATGTGAAACCCGCATGTGGAGCATTGGTTTGTGTGGGAAGCTGACCAAGCTTCATTTCAGTCCTAGGCACTCAAAGGGCATTAAGCATAGGGTGTGAAAACTTAGTTTCCTTGAGAGCTGCTTGGAAGCCTGATGGTGTGTGAAGTTAGTGAGCCAAATGGAGTTGTTCTCCCACAAGCACCACTCGGCTGATTCTTCTTCAATATGCGCTTCACCAACATGCAGTGTTTCCTTGATTGAATTAGCTCTCACAGAAAATATTTGCGCCTGGAGCCTTTGTAATCAGGGCTCTCTGAAAACGGCTTGGCGCTGAAGTTGTCTGTGAATGTGGAGTTGGTGCCATGTGAAACCCGCATGTGGAGCATTGGTTTGTGTGGGATGCACTACCATGTTCATTCCTAGATAATGCACTCAAAGGGCATTAAGCCTAGAGTGTGAAAACTGAGTTTCCTTGAGAGCTGCTTGGAAGCCTGATGGTGTGTAAAGTTAGTGAGCCAAATGGAGTTGTTCTCCCACAAGAACCACTCGGCTGATTCTTCTTCAATATGCACTTCACCAACATGCAGTGTTTCCTTGATTGAAATAGCTCTCACACCAATATTTGCACCTAGAGCCTTTGTATTGAGGGCTATCTGAAAACGGCTTGGCGCTAAAGTTGTCTGTGAATGTCGAGTTGGTGGCATGTGAAACCCGCATGTGGAGCATTGGTTTGTGTGGGAAGCTCACCAAGCTTCATTTCAGTCCTAGGCACTCACAGGGCATTAAGCATAGAGTCTGAAAACTGAGTTTCCTTGAGAGCTGCTTCGAAGCCTGATGGTGTGTGAAGTTAGTGAGCCAAATGGAGTTGTTCTCTCACAACCACCACTCAGCTGATTCTTTTTCAATATGAACTTCACCAACATGCAGTGTTTCCTTGATTGAATTAGCTCTCACACCAATATTTGCACTTGGAGCCTTTGTATTGAGGGCTGTCTGAAAACGGCTTTGTCGCTGAAGTTGTCTGTGAATGTGGAGTTGGTGGCATGTGAAACCCGCATGTGGAGCATTGGTTTGTGTGGGATGCCTTACCATGTTCATTCCTAGATAATGCACCCAAAGGGCATTAAGCCTAGAGTGTGAAAACTGAGTTTCCTTGAGAGCTGGTTGGAAGCCTGATGGTGTGTGAAGTTAGTGAGCCAAATGGAGTTGTTCTCCCACAAGAACCACTCCGCTGATTTTTCTTCAATATGCGCTTCACCAACATGCAGTGTTTCCTTGATTGAATTAGCTCTTACCCAATATTTGCGTCTCTAGACTTTGTAATGAGCGCTATCTGAAAACGGCTTTGGCGCTGAAGTTGTCTGTGAATGTGGAGTTGGTGGCACGTGAAACCCGCATGTGGAGCATTGGTTTGTGTGGGAAGCTCACCAAGCTTCATTTCTGTCCTAGGCACTCAAAGGGCATTAAGCATAGGGTGTGAAAACTGAGTTTCCTTGAGAGCTGCTTGGAAGCCTGATGGTGTGTGAAGTTAGTGAGCCAAATGGAGTTGTTCTCTCACAAGAACCACTCGGCTGATTCTTCTTCAATATGCGCTTCACCAATATGCAGTGTTTCCTTGATTGAAATAGCTCTCACAACAATACTTGCGTCTGGAGCCTTTGTATTGAGAGCTATCTGAAAACGGCTTTGGCGCTGAAGTTGTCTGTGAATGTGGAGTTGGTGGCATGTGAAACCCGCATGTGGAGCATTGGTTTGTGTGGGAAGCTCACCAAGCTCCATTTCAGTCCTAGGCACTCACAGGGCATTAAGCATAGAGTGTGAAAACTGAGTTTCCTTGAGAGCTGCTTGGAAGCCTGATGGTGTGTGAAGTTAGTGAGACAAATGGAGTTGTTCTCCCACAAGAACCACTCGGCTGATTCTTCTTCACTATGCGCTTCACCAACATGCAGTGTTTCCTTGATTGAATTAGCTCTCACCCAATATTTGCGTCTGGAGCCTTTGTAATGAGCGCTATCGGAAAACGGCTTTGGCGCTGAAGTTGTCTGTGAATGTGGAGTTGGTGGCATGTGAAACCCGCATGTGGAGCATTGGTTTGTGTGGGAAGCTCACCAAGCTTCATTTCTGTCCTAGGCACTCAAAGGGCATTAAGCATAGAGTCTGAAAACTGAGTTTCCTTGAGAGCTGCTTGGAAGCCTGATGGTGTGTGAAGTTAGTGAGCCAAATGGAGTTGTTCTCCCACAACCACCACTCGGCTGATTCTTCTTCAATATGCGCTTCACCAACATGCAGTGTTTCCTTGATTGAATTAGCTCTCACCCAATATTTGCGTCTGGAGCCTTTGTAATGAGCGCTATCTGAAAACGGCTTTGGCTAGGAAGTTGTCTGTGAATGTGGAGTTGGTGGCATGTGAAACCCGCATGTGGAGCATTGGTTTGTGTGGGAAGCTCACCAAGCTTCATTTCTGTCCTAGGCACTCAAAGGGCATTAAGCATAGGGTGTGAAAACTGAGTTTCCTTGAGAGCTGCTTGGAAGCCTGATGGTGTGTGAAGTTAGTGAGCCAAATGGAGTTGTTCTCTCACAAGAACCACTCGGCTGATTCTTCTTCAATATGCGCTTCACCAACATGCAGTGTTTCCTTGATTGAATTAGCTCTCACAACAATATTTGCGTCTGGAGCCTTTGTATTGAGAGCTATCTGAAAACGGATTTGGCGCTGAAGTTGCCTGTGAATGTGGAGTTGGTGGCATGTGAAACCCGCATGTGGAGCATTGGATTGTGTGGGATGCCTTACCATGTTCATTCATAGATAATGCACCCAAAGGGCATTAAGCCTAGAGTGTGAAAACTAAGTTTTTTTGAGAGCTGCTTGGAAGCCTGATGGTGAGTGAAGTTAGTGAGCCAAATGGAGTTGTTCTCCCACAAGAACCACTCGGCTGATTCTTCTTCAATATGCGCTTCACCAACATGCAGTGTTTCCTTGATTGAATTAGCTCTCACCCAATATTTGCGTCTGGAGCCTTTGTAATGAGCGCTATCTGAAAACGGCTTTGGCGCTGAAGTTGTCTGTGAATGTGGAGTTGGTGGCATGTGAAACCCGCATGTGGAGCATTGGTTTGTGTGCGAAGCTCACCAAGCTTCATTTCTGTCCTCCGCACTCAAAGGGTATTAAGCATAGGGTGTGAAAACTGAGATTCCTTGAGAGCTGCTTGGAAGCCTGATGGTGTGTGAAGTTAGTGAGCCAAATGGAGTTGTTCTCCCACAAGCACCACTCGGCTGATTCTTCTTCAATATGTGCTTCACCAACATGCAGTGTTTCCTTGATTGAACTAGCTCTCACACCAATATTTGTGCCTGGAGCCTTTGTATTCAGGGCTCTCTGAAAACGGCTTTGGCGCTGAAGTTGTCTGTGAATGTGGAGTTGGTGGCATGTGAAACCCGCATGTGGAGCATTGGTTTGTGTGGGATGCACTACCATGTTCATTCCTAGATAATGCACCCAAAGGGCATTAAGCCTAGAGTGTGAAAACTGAGTTTCCTTGAGAGCTGCTTGGAAGCCTGATGGTGTGTTAAGTTAGTGAGCCAAATGGAGTTGTTCTCCCACAAGAACCACTCGGCTGATTCTTCTTCAATATGCACTTCACCAACATGCAGTGTTTCCTTGATTGAAATAGCTCTCACACCAATATTTGCACCTAGAGCCTTTGTATTGAGGGCTATCTGAAAACGGCTTTGGCGCTAAAGTTGTCTGTGAATGTCGAGTTGGTGGCATGTGAAACCCGCATGTGGAGCATTGGTTTGTGTGGGAAGCTCACCAAGCTTCATTTCAGTCCTAGGCACTCACAGGGCATTAAGCATAGAGTCTGAAAACTGAGTTTCCTTGAGAGCTGCTTCGAAGCCTGATGGTGTGTGAAGTTAGTGAGCCAAATGGAGTTGTTCTCTCACAACCACCACTCAGCTGATTCTTCTTCAATATGCACTTCACCAACATGCAGTGTTTCCTTGATTGAATTAGCTCTCATACCAATATTTGCACTTGGAGCCTTAGTATTGAGGGCTGTCTGAAAACGGCTTTGGCGCTGAAGTTGTCTGTGAATGTGGAGTTGGTGGCATGTGAAACCCGCATGTGGAGCATTGGTTTGTGTGGGATGCCTTACCATGTTCATTCCTAGATAATGCACCCAAAGGGCATTAAGCCTAGAGTGTGAAAACTGAGTTTCCTTGAGAGCTGCTTGGAAGCCTGATGGTGTGTGAAGTTAGTGAGCCAAATGGAGTTGTCCTCCCACAAGAACCACTCGGCTGATTTTTTTTCAATATGCGCTTCACCAACATGCAGTGTTTCCTTGATTGAATTAGCTCTTACCCAATATTTGCGTCTCTAGACTTTGTAATGAGCGCTATCTGAAAACAGCTTTGGCGCTGAAGTTGTCTGTGAATGTGGAGTTGGTGGCACGTGAAACCCGCATGTGGAGCATTGGTTTGTGTGGGAAGCTCACCAAGCTTAATTTCAGTCCTAGGCACTCAAAGGGCATTAAGCATAGAGTGTGAAAACTGAGTTTCCTTGAGAGCTGCTTCGAAGCCTGATGGTGTGTGAAGTTAGTGAGACAAATGGAGTTGTTCTCCCACAAGAACCACTCGGCTGATTCTTCTTCAATATGCGCTTCACCAACATGCAGTGTTTCCTTGATTGAATTAGCTCTCACCCAATATTTGCGTCTGGAGCCTTTGTAATGAGCGCTATCTGAAAACGGATTTGGCGCTGAAGTTGTCTGTGAATGTGGAGTTGCTGGCATGTGAAACCCGCATGTGGAGCATTGGTTTGTGTGGGAAGCTCACCAAGCTTCATTTCAGTCCTAGGCACTCAAAGGGCATTAAGCATAGAGTGTGAAAACTGAGTTTCCTTGAGAGCTGCTTGGAAGCCTGATGGTGTGTGAAGTTAGTGAGCCAAATGGAGTTGTTCTCCCACAACCACCACTCGGCTGATTCTTTTTCAATATGCACTTCACCAACATGCAGTGTTTCCTTGATTGAATTAGCTCTCACACCAATATTTGCACTTGGAGCCTTTGTATTGAGGGCTGTCTGAAAACGGCTTTGGCGCTGAAGTTGTCTGTGAATGTGGAGTTGGTGGCATGTGAAACCCGCATGGGGAGCATTGGTTTGTGTGGGATGCACTACCAGGTTCATTCCTAGATAATGCACCCAAAGGGCATTAAGCCTAGAGTGTGAAAACTGAGTTTCCTTGAGAGCTGCCTGGAAGCCTGATGGTGTGTGAAGTTAGTGAGCCAAATGGAGTTGTTCTCCCACAAGAACCACTCGGCTGATTCTTCTTCAATATGCGCTTCACCAACATGCAGTGTTTCCTTGATTGAATTAGCTCTCACCTAATATTTGCGTCTGGGTTATTTGTATTGAGGGCTATCTGAAAACGGCTTTGGCGCTGAAGTTGTCTGTGAATGTGGAGTTGGTGGCATGTGAAACCCGCATGTGGAGCATTGGTTTGTGTGGGAAGCTCACCAAGCTTCATTTCTGTCCTAGGCACTCAAAGGGCATTAAGCATAGGGTGTGAAAACTGAGTTTCCTTGAGAGCTGCTTGGAAGCCTGATGGTGTGTGAAGTTAGTGAGCCAAATGGAGTTGTTCTCCCACAAAAACCACTCGGCTGATTCTTCTTCAATATGTGCTTCACCAACATGCAATGTTTCCTTGATTGAATTAGCTCTCACACCAATATTTGCGCCTGGAGCCTTTGTATTGAGGGCTCTCTGAAAACGGCTTAGGCGCTGACGTTGTCTGTGAATGTGGAGTTGCTGGCATGTGAAACCCGCATGTGGAGCATTGGTTTGTGTGGGATGCACTACCATGTTCATTCCTAGATAATGCACCTAAAGGGCATTAAGCCTAGAGTGTGAAAACTGAGTTTCCTTGAGAGCTGCTTGGAAGCCTGATGGTGTGTGAAGTTAGTGAGCCAAATGGAGTTGTTCTCCCACAAGAACCACTCGGCTGATTCTTCTTCAATATGCGCTTCACCAACATGCAGTGTTTCCTTGATTGAAATAGCTATCACACCAATATTTGCACCTAGAGCCTTTGTATTGAGGGCTATCTGAAAATGGCTTTGGCGCTGAAGTTGTCTGTGAATGTGGAGTTGGTGGCATGTGAAACCCGCATGTGGAGCATTGGTTTGTGTGGGAAGCTCACCAAGCTTCACTTCTGTCCTCGGCACTCAAAGGGCATTAAGCATAGGGTGTGAAAACTTAGTTTCCTTGAGAGCTGCTTGGAAGCCTGATGGTGTGTGAAGTTAGTGAGCCAAATGGAGTTGTTCTCCCACAAGCACCACTCGGCTGATTCTTCTTCAATATGCGCTTCACCAACATGCAGTGTTTCCTTGATTGAATTAGCTCTCACAGAAAATATTTGCGCCTGGAGCCTTTGTAATCAGGGCTCTCTGAAAACGGCTTGGCGCTGAAGTTGTCTGTGAATGTGGAGTTGGTGGCATGTGAAACCCGCATGTGGAGCATTGGTTTGTGTGGGATGCACTACCATGTTCATTCCTAGATAATGCACTCAAAGGGCATTAAGCCTAGAGTGTGAAAACTGAGTTTCCTTGAGAGCTGCTTGGAAGCCTGATGGTGTGTAAAGTTAGTGAGCCAAATGGAGTTGTTCTCCCACAAGAACCACTCGGCTGATTCTTCTTCAATATGCACTTCACCAACATGCAGTGTTTCCTTGATTGAAATAGCTCTCACACCAATATTTGCCCCTAGAGCCTTTGTATTGAGGGCTATCTGAAAACGGCTTTGGCGCTAAAGTTGTCTGTGAATGTCGAGTTGGTGGCATGTGAAACCCGCATGTGGAGCATTGGTTTGTGTGGGAAGCTCACCAAGCTTCATTTCAGTCCTAGGCACTCACAGGGCATTAAGCATAGAGTCTGAAAACTGAGTTTCCTTGAGAGCTGCTTCGAAGCCTGATGGTGTGTGAAGTTAGTGAGCCAAATGGAGTTGTTCTCTCACAACCACCACTCAGCTGATTCTTTTTCAATATGCACTTCACCAACATGCAGTGTTTCCTTGATTGAATTAGCTCTCACACCAATATTTGCACTTGGAGCCTTTGTATTGAGGGCTGTCTGAAAACGGCTTTGGCGCTGAAGTTGTCTGTGAATGTGGAGTTGGTGGCATGTGAAACCCGCATGTGGAGCATTGGTTTGTGTGGGATGCCTTACCATGTTCATTCCTAGATAATGCACCCAAAGGGCATTAAGCCTAGAGTGTGAAAACTGAGTTTCCTTGAGAGCTGGTTGGAAGCCTGATGGTGTGTGAAGTTAGTGAGCCAAATGGAGTTGTTCTCCCACAAGAACCACTCCGCTGATTTTTCTTCAATATGCGCTTCACCAACATGCAGTGTTTCCTTGATTGAATTAGCTCTTACCCAATATTTGCGTCTCTAGACTTTGTAATGAGCGCTATCTGAAAACGGCTTTGGCGCTGAAGTTGTCTGTGAATGTGGAGTTGGTGGCACGTGAAACCCGCATGTGGAGCATTGGTTTGTGTGGGAAGCTCACTAAGCTTCATTTCTGTCCTAGGCACTCAAAGGGCATTAAGCATAGGGTGTGAAAACTGAGTTTCCTTGAGAGCTGCTTGGAAGCCTGATGGTGTGTGAAGTTAGTGAGCCAAATGGAGTTGTTCTCTCACAAGAACCACTCGGCTGATTCTTCTTCAATATGCGCTTCACCAATATGCAGTGTTTCCTTGATTGAAATTGCTCTCACAACAATACTTGCGTCTGGAGCCTTTGTATTGAGAGCTATCTGAAAACGGCTTTGGCGCTGAAGTTGTCTGTGAATGTGGAGTTGGTGGCATGTGAAACCCGCATGTGGAGCATTGGTTTGTGTGGGAAGCTCACCAAGCTTCATTTCAGTCCTAGGCACTCACAGGGCATTAAGCATAGAGTGTGAAAACTGAGTTTCCTTGAGAGCTGCTTGGAAGCCTGATGGTGTGTGAAGTTAGTGAGCCAAATGGAGTTGTTCTCCCACAAGAACCACTCGGCTGATTCTTCTTCACTATGCGCTTCACCAACATGCAGTGTTTCCTTGATTGAATTAGCTCTCACAACAATATTTGCGCCTAAGCCTTTGTATTGAGGGCTATCTGAAAACGGCTTTGGCGCTGAAGTTTTCTGTGAATGTGGAGTTGGTGGCATGTGAAACCCGCATGTGGAGCATTGGATTGTGTGGGATGCCTTACCATGTTCATTCATAGATAATGCACCCAAAGGGCATTAAGCCTAGAGTGTGAAAACTGAGTTTCCTTGAGAGCTGCTTGGAAGCCTGATGGTGAGTGAAGTTAGTGAGCCAAATGGAGTTGTTCTCCCACAAGAACCACTCGGCTGATTCTTCTTCAATATGCGCTTCACCAACATGCAGTGTTTCCTTGATTGAATTAGCTCTCACACCAATATTTGAGCCTGGAGCCTTTGTATTCAGGGCTCTCTGAAAACGGCTTTGGCGCTGAAGTTGTCTGTGAATGTGGAGTTGGTGGCATGTGAAACCCGCATGTGGAGCATTGGTTTGTGTGGGATGCACTACCATGTTCATTCCTACATAATGCACCCAAAGGGCATTAAGCCTAGAGTGTGAAAACTGAGTTTCCTTGAGAGCTGCTTGGAAGCCTGATGGTGTGTGAAGTTAGTGAGCCAAATGGAGTTGTTCTCCCACAAGAACCACTCGGCTGATTCTTCTTCAATATGCACTTCACCAACATGCAGTGTTTCCTTGATTGAAATAGCTCTCACAACAATATTTGCACCTAGAGCCTTTGTATTGAGGGCTATCTGAAAACGGCTTTGGCGCTAAAGTTGTCTGTGAATGTCGAGTTGGTGGCATGTGAAACCCGCATGTGGAGCATTGGTTTGTGTGGGAAGCTCACCAAGCTTCATTTCAGTCCTCAGCACTCACAGGGCATTAAGCCTAGAGTGTGAAAACTGAATTTCCTTGAGAGCTGCTTGGAAGCCTGATGGTGTGTGAAGTTAGTGAGCCAAATGGAGTTGTTCTCTCACAACCACCACTCAGCTGATTCTTTTTCAATATGCACTTCACCAACATGCAGTGTTTCCTTGATTGAATTAGCTCTCACACCAATATTTGCACTTGGAGCCTTGGTATTGAGGGCTGTCTGAAAACGGCTTTGGCTAGGAAGTTGTCTGTGAATGTGGAGTAGGTGGCATGTGAAACCCGCATGTGGAGCATTGGTTTGTGTGGGATGCCTTACCATGTTCATTCCTAGATAATGCACCCAAAGGGCATTAAGCCTAGAGTGTGAAAACTGAGTTTCCTTGAGAGCTGCTTGGAAGCCTGATGGTGTGTGAAGTTAGTGAGCCAAATGGAGTTGTTCTCCCACAAGAACCACTCCGCTGATTTTTCTTCAATATGCGCTTCACCAACATGCAGTGTTTCCTTGATTGAATTAGCTCTTACCCAATATTTGCGTCTGGAGACTTGGAAAGAGCGCTATCTGAAAACGGCTTTGGCGCTGAAGTTGTCTGTGAATGTGGAGTTGGTGGCACGTGAAACCCGCATGTGGAGCATTGGTTTGTGTGGGAAGCTCACCAAGCTTCATTTCTGTCCTAGGCACTCAAAGGGCATTAAGCCTAGAGTGTGAAAACTGAGTTTCCTTGAGAGCTGCTTGGAAGCCTGATGGTGTGTGAAGTTAGTGAGCCAAATGGAGTTGTTCTCCCACAAGAACCACTCGGCTGATTCTTCTTCAATATGCGCTTCACCAACATGCAGTGTTTCCTTGATTGAATTAGCTCTCACCCAATATTTGCGTCTGGAGCCTTAGTAATGAGCGCTATCTGAAAACGGCTTTGGCTAGGAAGTTGTCTGTGAATGTGGAGTTGGTGGCATGTGAAACCCGCATGTGGAGCATTGGTTTGTGTGGGAAGCTCACCAAGCTTCATTTCTGTCCTAGGCACTCAAAGGGCATTAAGCATAGGGTGTGAAAACGGAGTTTCCTTGAGAGCTGCTTGGAAGCCTGATGGTGTGTGAAGTTAGTGAGCCAAATGGAGTTGTTCTCTCACAAGAACCACTCGGCTGATTCTTCTTCAATATGCGCTTCACCAACATGCAGTGTTTCCTTGATTGAATTAGCTCTCACAACAATATTTGCGTCTGGAGCCTTTGTATTGAGAGCTATCTGAAAACGGCTTTGGCGCTGAAGTTGCCTGTGAATGTGGAGTTGGTGGCATGTGAAACCCGCATGTCGAGCATTGGATTGTGTGGGATGCCTTACCATGTTCATTCATAGATAATGCACCCAAAGGGCATTAAGCCTAGAGTGTGAAAACTGAGTTTTTTTGAGAGCTGCTTGGAAGCCTGATGGTGAGTGAAGTTAGTGAGCCAAATGGAGTTGTTCTCCCACAAGAACCACTCGGCTGATTCTTCTTCAATATGCGCTTCACCAACATGCAGTGTTTCCTTGATTGAATTAGCTCTCACCCAATATTTGCGTCTGGAGCCTTTGTAATGAGCGCTATCTGAAAATAGCTTTGGCGCTGAAGTTGTCTGTGAATGTGGAGTTGGTGGCATGTGAAACCCGCATGTGGAGCATTGGTTTGTGTGCGAAGCTCACCAAGCTTCATTTCTGTCCTCGGCACTCAAAGGGCATTAAGCATAGGGTGTGAAAACTGAGATTCCTTGAGAGCTGCTTGGAAGCCTGATGGTGTGTGAAGTTAGTGAGCCAAATGGAGTTGTTCTCCCACAAGCACCACTCGGCTGATTCTTCTTCAATATGTGCTTCACCAACATGCAGTGTTTCCTTGATTGAACTAGCTCTCACACCAATATTTGCGCCTGGAGCCTTTGTATTGAGGGCTCTCTGAAAACGGCTTTGGCGCTGAAGTTGTCTGTGAATGTGGAGTTGGTGGCATGTGAAACCCGCATGTGGAGCATTGGTTTGTGTGGGATGCCTTACCATGTTCATTCCTAGATAATGCACCCAAAGGGCATTAAGCCTAGAGTGTGAAAACTGAGTTTCCTTGAGAGCTGCTTGGAAGCCTGATGGTGTGTGAAGTTAGTGAGCCAAATGGAGTTGTTCTCCCACAAGAACCACTCGGCTGATTCTTCTTCAATATGCGCTTCACCAACATGCAGTGTTTCCTTGATTGAATTAGCTCTCACCCAATATTTGCGTCTGGAGCCTTAGTAATGAGCGCTATCTGAAAACGGCTTTGGCGCTGAAGTTGTCTGTGAATGTGGAGTTGGTGGCATGTGAAACCCGCATGTGGAGCATTGGTTTGTGTGGGAAGCTCACCAAGCTTCATTTATGTCCTAGGCACTCAAAGGGCATTAAGCATAGGGTGTGAAAACGGAGTTTCCTTGAGAGCTGCTTGGAAGCCTGATGGTGTGTGAAGTTAGTGAGCCAAATGGAGTTGTTCTCTCACAAGAACCACTCGGCTGATTCTTCTTCAATATGCTCTTCACCAACATGCAGTGTTTCCTTGATTGAATTAGCTCTCACAACAATATTTGCGTCTGGAGCCTTTGTATTGAGAGCTATCTGAAAACGGCTTTGGCGCTGAAGTTGCCTGTGAATGTGGAGTTGGTGGCATGTGAAACCCGCATGTGGAGCATTGGATTGTGTGGGATGCCTTACCATGTTCATTCATAGATAATGCACCCAAAGGGCATTAAGCCTAGAGTGTGAAAACTGAGTTTTTTTGAGAGCTGCTTGGAAGCCTGATGGTGTGTGAAGTTAGTGAGCCAAATGGAGTTGTTCTCCCACAAGAACCACTCGGCTGATTCTTCTTCAATATGCGCTTCACCAACATGCAGTGTTTCCTTGATTGAATTAGCTCTCACCCAATATTTGCGTCTGGAGCCTTTGTAATGAGCGCTATCTGAAAATAGCTTTGGCGCTGAAGTTGTCTGTGAATGTGGAGTTGGTGGCATGTGAAACCCGCATGTGGAGCATTGGTTTGTGTGCGAAGCTCACCAAGCTTCATTTCTGTCCTCGGCACTCAAAGGGCATTAAGCATAGGGTGTGAAAACTGAGATTCCTTGAGAGCTGCTTGGAAGCCTGATGGTGTGTGAAGTTAGTGAGCCAAATGGAGTTGTTCTCCCACAAGCACCACTCGGCTGATTCTTCTTCAATATGTGCTTCACCAACATGCATTGTTTCCTTGATTGAACTAGCTCTCACACCAATATTTGCGCCTGGAGCCTTTGTATTGAGGGCTATCTGAAAACGGCTTTGGCGCTGAAGTTGTCTGTGAATGTGGAGTTGGTGGCATGTGAAACCCGCATGTGGAGCATTGGTTTGTGTGGGATGCCTTACCATGTTCATTCCTAGATAATGCACCCAAAAAGCATTAAGCCTAGAGTGTGAAAACTGAGTTTCCTTGAGAGCTGCTTGGAAGCTGATGA